>NC_136539.1:3623378-3672506 GCF_910591455.1 Pholis gunnellus
AACAGGTTATTGAATGCTGCATCAAAACTATCAAATGATTTCTGAACTGCATGAGTGACAAATTTGGAAAAAGAGAATCGAAAGAATATGTTCATTGATAACGCTGATTCAGTTTTAGAAGTCTTGTTTCTTTAAAAAAAAAAAATCCCAAATAGACTTCCACATCTTATTTGTCCAGAAATAGAGCGTTTGATAGCTTTGTGTTGCAGCTGTGCATTGACAAGCATGACACAGACAAAACCACAGTTTTCTAGGGCGCGTTCACAACATAGACAGACATGTGCAACCTATTAAGATATCCGCCTCTGAGCCTGTGGATAATGGAGCGTAGGCTTCGTTTGTGTTTCTATGCTGAACATTGAGCACATAAGGACCCAGAAGTAACGGTCTAAATGGAATAGCTCAATGTCTCAGAATGTTAGGGGATGATGGCCGACTGTAGGGGACGTTGCTGTGCTGGTGCATTTATAAATGTAACGTGATGTGTGTTAGGAGAGAGGGTCTTTTAGCCAACAGGGTGAGGAGAACTATGTCATTGAACAGCAACCAGGCAGGGCAGCGTAGGCCATCAGGGGGAGGAAGGTTAGGGGAGGATAGCGACTGGCGAGTGGGGGCTGGGGTGCATGCAGAAAGCCTAAGAGGCACCCCAAAGAGGGCAGCTACTGGTTTTTAAAGCACACTGCAAGCCCTCTGCTGCCCCTCACCTCGGGGTTAAGCATAGCCGAAGGCAGCATGAACTGTGAGGCTGCCACAGGCACGCTCTGAAACTACAGTATACGGCTCTATAGCACCAGTCAGCACTAACACATGCTTTAGCCCCAAGGCAGTCACACAAGGACAAGCACGTACGGACATACAAACACGCGCGCATGGAAATAACCTTTCCAATAACTGCTCGCTAATCAACATACAGAGACGGCAGCCCTGGTTAACCTTTGAACTGCCTTCCCTGATAGGGGGCCTCAACTGGCCTTACACCAGCTCACTAGGACAATGAAACTGAGGGGAAGGTCAGGTTAATGGCCAGGATAGTAGCATGACAGCATGTATATTATTCTGTACTGTGTGTGTGTGTGTGTGTGTGTGTGTGTGTGTGTGTGTGTGTGTGTGTGTGTGTGTGGGGGGGGGGTATCGTTCCTGAGTAAATGTCAGAACTGAAAGTATGTTTGAAAAGTATGCACATAAGAAACATTGATCATTATGACTTCTTTCCAACCCACCACCAACTTGAGCCCAATATACCCTGTACTGTATACACACACAAACACACACACACACACACACACACACACACACACACACACACACGTGTGTTAATGGCCTTACCTGCAGGGCTCTCTGTTCACGGCTCAGCTTGCTGGAGTCAGCATACAGCTCAGTGGTAACATATTTAAAGCGGTCGCCAACGTAGCCTGAGGAGTTAGCGATCCTCTTGGCCAGACTGGATCTACGAGAGCCTTTAGGTGAGGTCAGGCCATCTTCATCGTAGTCGTAGTCGTCGTCGTCATCATCATCCCCTTCTCCTTGAGACTCTCCTAGGTCAACAATGCTATCTTCCTTTTCTGTCTCCTCCTCACACGCCCTCTCCTCCTTCACCACATCTGTGCAGTCCTGAGAGAAGTGAAGAGCTTGGCTGTCTCTGTCCCGTTTGTCCTTACCAGAGCTGCGCTCCCCAGATGTGCGGGCACAGCGCAAGGTGCTCTGGTCTTGGTCGTCGGGGTCGGGGCTGGGGCTCCGCTCCTCCGGGCTCTCCTCGGCTTGGGCGAACTGCCCTGGAGAAGTCGGGGATGTGCTGGAGGTCAACCCA
The DNA here is from genome assembly GCF_910591455.1 of Pholis gunnellus. NCBI lineage: Eukaryota > Metazoa > Chordata > Actinopteri > Perciformes > Pholidae > Pholis > Pholis gunnellus. The sequence continues at coordinate 3,625,186 of NC_136539.1, forward strand.
GGACAGCCTGTGTCCTGAAGAGCCTTGGTTTTCCCAAAGAGAGTTTCTGGCCGTCTATCATTGTGATTGGACTTCAGGGTGGGGCTGTGTCCGGAGTGGATCGGATAAGGATGGGAAAGGCGGTGTTGGTGTTTTGGCTCGTAATCAGTCTTTGTCAGATTTTGGTTACTATGACAACATTCATTTTGGTTAACCTTGCTGCTGGTCTCAGCAGAGGGCTGTTTGTTGACTGTTGGGGAAGACTCAATATCTGTGTCTGAGTGTACAAGGTCAATGCAGACAATCTTTTCTCTGCATGTTACAGAAGAGGGGGGTTTGCTTTGATTGCCACCATGTCCTTGTGCTCCTGCTTCCCTATCAGACTTAATTTGGCTTCCTTTGCCTATCTCTTTCCCAACGCCGTGATCTCTGTGGCCCCCGCATTCTTCAACAACCCCCCTAGATTTCTCCTGTCCCCGGGGCTTCAAGGTTGCATCTCCCCTTTCTGCCAACTTGTCTGAGTGCGTTTGCATCAGGGGATGGGCCATCTCCTGTGAGTTATAAGTGAGGTATTCTCCTCCTGGACCAGCTGGGAGGTTGTGGTAGGGTAAAGGGTGTTTTGCTGCCAAGTGGGTTGGGTAAAGGCTGTTGCTGCCCAGCAATACTGGGTGAGGGTAGACTGGGCCTTTTCCTGCAATTGGCAGGGAGTGTAGTGCCATGCCATCGGGGATGGGGTAATGCAGGTATCTATTGGCATAAGCCAAACTGTGGTTCAGGTAAGCGTCACTTTGAGGAAGATAAAGATGGCCAGGGGTGTGACCATTTTCTAAACAGGGCCTCTTGTATGATGACAGTTCTGGAGTCATTTCACCTCTCTTAGTGGTCTGGGAGGACTTCTCTGTTCCCTCTCTGTGGTGGCCTGGGTGTTCTGAATGGCTAGGGCTGTGTTTGACCCACTCGCCATTGGGCTTGGGAGAAAGAGCCCTGGAGCTTACCAGAGAAGAATGTTGAGCGGAGGACACATTATGGTTGGACTCCCCTGTCCTTGGACAGGATGAGCTACGTTGCTGAGGGAGTACTCTCTCTAGACCCTTGTGTTTGATGACAGAGGGTGAGGAGCCTTTGACTTGAGAAAGGCCCAGGTCTGTGTTAGGCCTTGGGGAGGGGGGCAAGCCTGGTGTGTGCTGTGTACGGGATGGAGACGGGCTAGGTACAACCCAGGAGGAGTGTAAAGTGCTTATCATTTCTGGCCTTTCTGGGACCTTTGAAGAAGTGCTGCTGACCACAGAGTGTGGGTGGGAGGAAGGAGAGAGGGACAGGTTTTTGTCCTTTAGGAGCTCTCGGCTAGGGGGCAGTCCATAATGTGCACCAGATGCTAAAGTGTCCATCTTAACTGGGAATCCATTGGGAGGCAACCCAAACTCTAGCATTCTTCCAGACAAATCCAAGGGCTTCTCTGCCGAGTCTTTGGTTGCTGGTCTCTCAAAATTGGGTTTGGAGGGTGACCTGCTGGGTCTCCTCTCAACCCCTGCATTTCTGTGCTCAGGTGCCCCGTCTCTTGGCCTAGATTTATGGGGGCTGGGCCGGGCAGGAGAGGGCTGCTCTGATGCCATGCTGCTTACAGAGAATGGATGAGGAATGGAGTGTGTGGATGAGGCAGATATTGAAGAGTTGGAGGAGGTGGGTGGGTGTCCTATCCTAGCAACTGGGCGTTGTAAATCCAGTGAGTTGTCAATAAGGGCAGGGGGGGGGGGGGGCTGGGGAAGGCGAGAAGATGCATGAGGAGGAGAATCAGTAGGTAGACTATTATTATTCCCACTATTGGTGCCACTAGTGTTAGCGCTACTGGTATTATTGTTGTTGCTAGAGCCCTTCCTTGAGGGAGGTCTGCTTGGTCTGCTGCTCCTGCTAGGGGACCGGTCCCTGTCTATGGCAGCCTGATGATGCTGAGGATGAGGGGAAGGTTGGTGAAGCTGCTGTGCAAACTGAGGCGCAACACCAAGCCCCTTGTCCTGGCAGTGGACCATGGATGTGGGGGCCACTGTCACTGTAGGAATCCTCATAGGAGGCGCCACCAAGGGAGAAGAGATGGGGGAAGGAGGATAATGGGGCATATAGTAGAGCCTCTCAGCAGCAGCAGGGTTAACATTGCCCCCCTGGGATGCACACAGAGACGGGTATGCCAGGTGCTGGGCAAGATAGGGGTTGGGTTGGCTGAGCAAGGAGGCTTTGTACATGTTTAGAGCCGCGTACTTGGATGTGTCCATGAAGGGATACATGCTGGCTTCAGGGTAGGGGCTGAGCCAAGGCAGGCGGAGGTAGCTGCCACCAGCGCCTGCCAAGCCCAGTTCAGATGCCTTTTCTCCAGGCCCTAATCGGCGTTCCAAGCCTAGACCTTCAGCTCCATGAACCAGCACAGGCTTGTGGAGACCTGGAGGAGTGCCCTTGTACAGGTATCCATTAGTGGGCTTACGACTGTCCAAGGGGCCATCAGGCTTGTAGATGAGCTCTGGGAGACCATCCCTGTTATAAGTGAGGGGGAGGGAGTGCGTCTCTCGGCTTTTCTCCACTGGCAGTGCTCTGATGCCTGGGTATACAACCCCACCATGGAGACGAAGACCGTCGTGCATCAGAGTGCCTCGGTCCAGCCCCATCGCTGCCAGGGGCGTCAACCTTGCATCCACCTGTGCCAAAAAAGGGGGTGACCAGAGAAGTAAATGTGACTCAGATCCCTCAAGAGAACATTTTGAAAATCTCACACTGAAAGCACACACTATGAAACAATAACTGCTAAACAAAGCACAAACAAAAAATTGCTTAATGTTTTAGTTCTGTTGCATGCATGCACATAGTGAATCAGACCAAATGGTTATTTCCAGGTAATAATGACTAACGCGACAACTGAGTGTAAACAGTACTTAGGACGAGCACGGGGACTTGCCATATTTTGTGTGATGTGGTTCCCTTGTCTTAGTTCCAGGTTGGTTTGTGTCTCAGCATCGACATCACGAACAGATGTTGCCCTGTGGAGATGAGCAAACAGTTAGCAGTCAGTGTCTTGGCTCTGACGCACGCACGCACGCACGCACACCACAGCTCTGTTGTAACCCCACTGCCAAAAAAAGAATTTACAGGGCAAAAATGTTGGTTCATAAAATCTCCAAAAGAGAAATTAGATACAAAATTAACTATTGCACATTTGTTAATTTCTGGGTCAACATTTAGATTACGGGGTGGAGGGCGAATTTACAAAGAAAGGAATGGTAACAGCAAAGTAAGCTACAGTCAGCCTTCCTTTCACTCTCTCTCACACTCGCATCTCCACTTCAGTGGAGATGAAAGCACTGTGTGGGCTCCCCTCCCATCCGTCAACACCCCTCAGCCACCCCCATCCTCCTGTCCCCTCCCCTGACCCCCATCCTGCCCACCCCGTGGGCTTGACGTGCATTGTGGGGCTGCGTCTATTCAGTCACGTTCCCCACACACTGGTTCTTCAGTGCCCTCTCTGACCCGCTCTCTCGGCTGCCTCAGTCAGCGGAGCGAGGGAAGATTATACATCAGAGACCACTTCGGTGGGAGACCATTTGCCGCCCGCCAACGCAGAGCCACGGATCAACAAACTCTCCCACCAAAGAACACGCACAAAAGTATAGTACGCAAGAGAGAAAGAGACAACTGTGTATAATTTGCAATAAACAAAAATAGATTCAGTTTGAGAAGGAATAACGTGGAGAAGTATAAAGAATAATACGACCACTGAGGTAAAAATGATGTTTCTTGTTTCTGATCACAAGAGAAACGACAATAAGCAAAAAACATCAAGAACTTTGTTGTCCTTTATCTGTATTTTTTGGTATACATTTGAATTTCTTTAAAGCACTGGAGCACAACAGAGCAGTTACTCTATGTTAAGGAGATATTGAATAAGTAACAAGAAGATTGTTATCATTTATTCATTAGTGCAACATTTTAGGAGATTTAATATTTGGTCTTTGACATTAAATCTGTGCTTTTATCAGCGGGGTGCCGATTGGGGCTGGATTTTACAACGTTATTAGATTAAAAGATACAAAGATAGGTCTTGCCAGGACTAAATACAATTTTGGGGAAAGCGGATAAACCAAATGTGTTTTTTTGACAAATGTATATTCATACAATGCCTCAAATGACTGTAAGTAGCACAACTTATATGTCAAATGTGAAACATGTTGACTTTTATTGATATATATTGAGCTCGCTCTAAACTGAATGTACTTTCAAAGAAAAGAAACTCAATGTACACGTATTTAACAGCAAATTTACAGCACTTATTTTCTCCAGTTTGTATTCATGTTATGGTGTCAGTTCAGTAGATCTAGAAATCTTACTTTGTGGCAATACTTTGTATTACTGAGTGAAGGATATCACACTGCAAAACCACGCAAATTAGTTTTTCATAAAATGTTGTTGTACAAATGGCAACATTGACAGATCACTGAGCACTTGTGAGCCTTGTGAGTGGAATCTTAAAAACAACAAAGTGGTCTGGCTAAATTCAAGAGGCCGTTTCAAAATCCTGAAAAACAACAAAGGGGAAAAGGTGAAAGTACTGCTCCCACTCGGCAGATTATATTTGAAAAGGGAACATTTAAGTTTTCATTGATGACTCGTTAGGGTGGACATTTCTGCAAGGTTAGGGGAGCCAGTGCAGGAACGAGGTGGGGGGGGAGAAGTGCCTTTAAATAGTAAAAGTGAATCCTCGGCGGTGCTGAGAGCAGCAGGGAAACTTGGCTCCTCGATCATCGCAGAGAAACGCCCCTGAGCCTCGCTGCGGCGCCGCTGGCACGCCACTTTTATTGCCGTGACCCGGGGCCCATTAATCAGCCTGTTGCGGGGCCCCTCGGCGCGGCTCCTCCCTGCCCCAGCGCTCCCATCCCCCATCAGCTCCCCGAGGCCACAGTCCTGCTCCCATAACATCCGCATCTGACGGAACTGAAAACCGTGTGCGTGCTCTGATAAAAAAAAAAAACTGCCACAGTGTCGATACGAATGTGCGTGCAGCCACGTGAAGGCTGGATTTGTGTTACACAGACAACCGTTGAGAAATCACACCAGTCCCGTTGCTCGTATTTCCTGGAGCGTCACATGCACCACACACACACACACACACACACACACACACACACACACACACACACACACACACACACACACACACACACACACACACACACACACACACACACACACACACACACACACACACACACACACACAGCGTCTCCTCTTGCACGGAAAAAGTCTGCGCTCCACGAGACCAAACGTGATAATGAAAAAAATAAGCCTCTTAAACAAACGCAGATTGTCAATGACACGCTGCCTTTCTGGACATTTCCGTTTAACCTAAACGCAACCTTCACCGCTTTAATGAAATATCTGTCCTTGGCATAAAGCCGAGAAAAAGAGAAAAACCGGAGAGAGAAAGAGAAAAACAGGAGAGAAAGAGAGAGACAGACAGAGAAAGAGAGAGACAGAGAGAGAAAGAGAAAGAGAGACAGAGAGAGAGAGAGAGAGAGAGAAAGACGGGTTCACGTAAAACAAAAAGACAGTCGGCTGTCTTAAAGGTCTGTCATTACTTCACAACGTGCGCACCGTGCTGATGACCGAGTAGTTTTGCGCGGCTGCGGCGCCTGTCATTTCCATGAAATGAATAGTAGTCCAGAGAAGATGAGAGGCTGCGCGGGGCCTCAAGGTCAGGATCAAGCACTTGGCGGCACACTGCACGCACCGCTGGGAATAGCCTCTATATGACACAGCCTCTCTGATGCACTCTAGAAATAAAAAGAAAACTCAAAAAATTACGCAAAAACGCACGGGACAAAGCGCTCTGTTGAGCACAATGATGCTGTTACAATCCCATATGCCAGAGGAAACATGGACAGGGTTCTAATTCCCCCGAATAACCTCTTTTCCAATAATCGTTAAAAAATATTAATGGAAGATTATTGGAAATATTAATGGTATTTACATTATATTTCATGATGCAAAATATAAAAATGTCCGATGTATGTGATTTTCGTTCCTAGCATTTCCAACATAGCCAATAACGTGTAGCCACAGAATTGCATCAACTTGATTACACTTTTGTGAAAAGGACTTCGGCACGTTGCAACTGTCATGTCGTCACCGACACAACATGACAGCAGGAAAACAGGCTACTTTAACACAGATTCATTCTGGTCACAACCACATTTCTGAAGTGCTGCTATTGGTTGAAAAGCTGCATTTGAACTGTTCATGCTAGTCTGAGTCCGGTCCAAACAACTATGCAAGACACCATACAGAATATTATGGGCAACCAGCTTGTGTGGCTCACAGTACTTAAAACAAAATATAGCACAGGCTTTAAAAAGCACCTTACCCATCTCGGGATGTTGCATTAAAGGCACCATGAAGTCCATGAAAGAGACTTGTCACGCCTATATAACAAATCTCATGTTTATAATTTCTCTAAAGTCTGAAGATTAACAAAACTGTTGTTGCCTGAGAATATATTCTATAATATCACGTATAAGTGGAGGGAGAGAGATAGGAAAGGAGGAAAAGGCATATGTTGACGCTCATCCCTGCTGCTAAGAATAGTTTGCGCAACAAACAACTCCCTACGGCCGCCCAATCCATCACAGTGGTCGGCAGCAGCGGCATCAGGAGGGAGGGGGGGGGGGGGTGCGCAGCGGTCGGCGTTGCGTTTATAAACCAGACCGCTGGAGCGGAGCCCCGACTTGCACCATTAACCAGAAAACCACCGGGCGTTTTTGGCGGAACCTTTAGCTCTGCATTCCGGTATTGTCTGCTTCTTCTTTTTTAAGGAAGGAAGAGTAAAAAAACAAGGGCAGAGGGAAAGACTGATAGAGAGAGAGGGGGGAGGGAGAGAAAACAAACTCGCTTCTCCCTCTTTTCCCTTGTTTCCTGTTTCTGACGACAATTACTTGAACTCTGCGTGACCCGCAGCGCATGCACGCACCGGCACCGCTCATCGCTTCCTCCAGGACGGAGGCCTCTATTCCACGTGCAGCTCAGTTATTGCGTGCGCACCAGTGATGCGTGTGTGCGTGTGTGTGTGTGTGTGTGTGTGTGTGTGTGTGTGTGTGTGTGTGGGGGGGGGGGGGGGGGGGGTCTATCACCAGCAGCTTCCTCCCTCTTTTTCAAGTTCGTAAACGCAGATCCACATTTAAAGAAAACGTAGGGCCATCAATCATTCATAAACACCTCGTGCGTTTGCTAATCTGTTCGGGTATTGAACGGGGAACCGGGAACGTGGGTCTCGCTGTGTAACGGCGCCCCTCGCGCTCTTTGTCCCTGGAGCTTTGCCAGGCTCTCTGAAGCGCAGAGCTCCGTTCAGCTCTGAAAAAATGCAGTGTGACGCAGGATAATCTCCGCAGCGACGGGGGTGGGGTGAGCATAAACAGGGATTAAATGTGAGCGCGCGCGCATGCACACACACACACACAACCGTGAGGTTGCTGTGTATGTGTGCCAAAAACTGCCGGTGAACAAAATAGAAATCAGCGGGAACAAATGTGAGAAAACATATTAAGTGCAGACCAAAACTACAACCTGACTACTAAATACACAGCCTCAGGGCCTCACTCTCACCTGAGAGCGAGCGAGAGCGGGAGAGAGAAAGAGAGAGAGAACGCGTGCCCAATTTTAATTGTTATTGATCATCGGGCTGACGTGTGCCAAATGGCCCCATTGATCATCTCGATGTAGACTCGGGAGTCCAGATATGGGAAGTCGACGCGCTGCCTCTCGGTGTAGTTTCTGATACAACAGGAGCGTACAGACCGAACGGAGGCAGCGGGGATAATCGCTGAAGGGAGCCGCGGGGAGCGCGCTGCTGGTGGAGCGCAGAGCTGGAGGGAGCCGGCGGCGTCTCTTCAGCTGTCACATTATTAGCAGCCGAGCTGTAAACAAAGGGGCCCCTCGGTCCTCCCCGGGCCGCTGCACAGCCGCATGCAAGTCGGTGCACGGTTCAACACCCCCCCTCCCCCCCCCCCCCCCGCCCGCCCGCGCGCCCTCCCTCCCTCGGCAGCACGGCCGTCAACAACGTCGACATTGTGAGGCCTCCCCCCCTTCCCCGTGCTGTCACTGGGGCCCGGGCGGCGGCCGCTCAACTGGCTCTATTCATCCCGGGCCAAATGGGGTCTAAATGGCCCTTTATTCCTCCAAAGGACCCAATTGTAATGGGGACGCGCGGTCCCGCGTTTACCGGAGGTTTCTTGACTTTCCTTTGAAATGCCGCGCTGCTTTCATGTGTTGGATGTAAGCACGTTACGCCCCCCCCCCCCCCCCCCCCCCAATGTATAGGTTTATATATTGGCGCTGCGTAAAGACGTACATTACGCTAAAAGAGCGTCAGTTTAAAACAGGTGCTGACTCAGCGTGAGGTAAACCAAGCTTCCACACCTCTGACATGGCCTACATTTCGGGCTTTTAAAAAGGTCACGTGCATTGTGGGCGACATATGAGGAAATGAGGCTACATGTGAGGCCCTGATCCCAGAAGTTAAAAATAGACAAATTCAGTCTTTGAAGTAATGAAAAAAAACGTACTTAAGGTGTTTATCTGAGCCAAAAGGTGCTTTGAAGACGGTTGCATGTGATAAACTCCTATCGCCCTCACCCTGCCGCAGCCGAGCGTCTGTGGTGATTGCGTCAGATGGATAGATGGACGCCTGAGGCGCCGACGCATAAAAAACAAACGAGGCCTGATCAAGACCGAGCCTGCACCGACTCAAGAGGAGGGAGGTGATGCGTGTCATCATCACTCCGCTGCTAAATCAATCTCCCGACGGGCCAGCGCGAGGTCAGTCAACTAAATACAATCCGGGAGATTTAGAGTTTTCCCTGAAAAAAAACACAAAAACATTCCAAATGTTGCTCCCGCAGACACGATTAACAAAAAAATTAAACACTAATTATTGGGCTTAAACTGCCATCAGAAATATATATGTTAATATGCCAGACACGTGTTAAGAGTCGAGAATAATGTGGAATGATTTTTTTCTGCGGGGCCTAATGACAGCCTCTGTGACGGTGAAACAGCGCTGGGGGGGCGACACATCTCTGCGGGGAAGTGATCCGTGCGCTCCAGACCTCGTCGAAACAAAAAGCTTTGTGAAGCGCTGCGAGCGAGCGAGCGAGCGAGAGAGAGAGAGAGAGAGAGAGAGAGAGAGAGAGAGAGAGAGAGAGAGAGAGAGAGAGAGAGAGAGAGAGAGAGAGAGAGAGAGAGAGAGCGGGAGGAGGGGGGGGGCAGCTCTCCCGTTTCATCGCGAGGTCCCGGGAGGCCAGCACGGAGCATAGCTTCAATCAAACCGTGACGTCTCCTCCGGGAGCAGCGCAGCGCCTGGAAAACCGATCTCTCCTCGGCTCTCTGCCGTGCCTCCGCTTTTTTTGTTCACACGCACCTCGCCTCAGCAGCGAGCGGAGCGCCGGCAGCGACGAGACTGTTGTTTTATATCCAGGCGAGAGAGCGAGAGAGAAAAAAACAAGCGCGAACACAATAAGACAGACCTCATGTCTCCGGCTGGATATAAACAGAACACGGGCGGTTCTTTTTTTTTCTTTTTTTGGTTGACGGCTTTTCTGCGCATTTGATATGCAAAAGTGGTCCCGTGGTTTTATTGACGCACTTTCTATCCGTGCGCGATATTCCCCGCGTGGTCCTTATTGATTTCAGAGAACGCAAAGCGGACAAACAGCAGGTTAATGGGTATAAAAATGGAGGTGGCGTGGTTGTCCCTATACCCCCCCCCTCCAGCACACATCCACCGCCACACAGCACTCAGCATAACAATATGGCCCAGCAGGCACGAGGTTCAGTGATACCTTCAGAGACACCGACCCACACTTTGATTGTCTGACTGTGTTGGAGAGATGAAGTGGCAGAGATGAGCGTGACCGTTAAAGCCATGTCTGCATATTAGGAAGTAATTTCTTATTAAATAAATAAAACTATTTGGTTCGGAGACCATTCTTGACCCTGCACTTTGAATGCCATAAAACACAGTTTTTGGGACGAAGTGTGAAGTCATCTCGCATAAAAGGAGGGGGAGAGGAAAATCAGTATGTCAATCCATAATAATAATAATAATAATACCGGCGCAACGTTCCCGCCCAGAGCAGGCTGTGAAAGATGCCCCAGCAGTAAGCAGCCCTCCCCGCTCTGTGCTTTCAACACCTGGGAGATAGATCAGCCCCACGCTGACTGCTCAGCGCGCAGTGGAAAAATGATGCGCGAAAACGGCTCCGACGCGTAGGCCTTAGCGCTATAAATAAACTCGGCCCACACAAAATGTGAAGTATTTGTTTTACGCTTTCCACAACAGTCGGGGGAAACGGGCTCCATTACCACAAAAAAAGATCAGACATAAAATAAAAGCAAGAGTCATGAAGAAGGCTGTGGTCGCTGTGAAAGGTTGTGGAGCGTTAAAAGCGAGGCCGAGGACAGACAGGAGATATCTGAAGGCGAGGAAACGATATTATTGTCATGGTATAGCCGATTCATTCCCAACACCAAATCAAGATGAGAAAAAACACTTATGTGGCAGGAATAGGAACCTAAACCTAAAGACATGCCTTGATTGACACGCTTCTGAAAAAATAAGTCCCTGTATGTCCCCATTATGTCAAGAACATGGCAAACTCAAGAGGAACACGCGGAGCAGTGGGCTTCATCGCAGCGTGAACAGCGTGTCATTTGGACAATTTGGTAAATAATTAGACATATGGTTTTATGGGTCACTTTATGATCCCCAAATTAGAAATCCATATTCTCTCCGCTGATTTTGTATTCTTTTAAAAACTACCAGATCAAATTTCACTGGAGTCATTCAGCCTATACATCGCTGTACCAATGGGGACAATACATTTAAATACAATTAAGCCTTTATTCTGCTTGAAATCCCCCCTGAAGTATAGCCTCCACCCCCCACCACTTAATCCCTCCCGCTCCGTTCCCTGGAAAAGGGTCCCAAACACGAGGTCCTGCTCTTTGCGCGCGTCAGCCGCTTGCGTTAGCCGCTTGCGTTATGACCGATCCTCTGCGCTTTAGATACGCAGATCGGCTGCCGGGGCCGAGGCGGTCTTTTATAGTCGCTGCTTCCCTCACTAAGCTCGTCAATGAGCTGGAGCCAGCCGATATGAGGCACATCGATCGTCCTAAGAGAGCGTCCCCTAATTAGTGCCTGTGTGGCTGCAGGACAGGCAGCAGGCGCGGTAGCGGGGAATAAAAACAACAACAACAACAACAACAACTGCGATGTGAGCCGTCCTTGATGCGATGGAGAGTGCGGTCCTGACAAAGTCGTTTGGAGACAAACATCCCGGTTAAATGCTGCTCTGTTGCTCGTGAAATGTGGGCTATGCGCAGCCCCGCAGAGCAGCTTTAGAGACTCGCTGGGAAAAGACGGTTCAGTTTGGAACACGTCCAACGCGCCTTGCGGCACTTATTTCAATTAAACGTCAACTTAATAGGACGTGGTTCGTCGCTGCCGCCCACAAACTGCAGTACTACAGTGAGGGAGCGGGGGGGGGGGGAATAAATGTTCTCAAGTTGATAACGGCATAGGGAGAAGTTGTTGGATTAAAGGCGAATTGCAAAGTGGTTTTAAATTCGTGAAAGCCCACGAAGAAATGAAGGTGACAGTAATAAGACGCGCTTTAAAGAAGACTATTTACATCCGTAAATGAGTGAGTCTGGGGTGACACTTTCGCCCTACGAGAGAGCAGCGCGTATCGTAGCTGGGGGGAGGGGGTCTATAACTGGCAATACACGGATCCACCGTGCGCAAAGGACATTCCCCCGCAACGCAAAGACTGCACGCAAGAGTGGAAGACAACATACCGCAGCGCAAAGTCATGGCAGAGAACACCTGCAAGACACCAAGTGTGTGCGTGTGTGGTGGCAGGATGCCAGAGCGGTTTCCATCAACTAGACAGGAAGGTGAGCGGTGCAGTCCCCCCCCACCACTACCTTTGGGACTGATGAGACAACTGATCAACGTCCACTCTGTCCCAAACAAAGTCCCCACCCACACACACACACACACACACACACACACACACACACACACACACACACACACACACACACACACACACACACACACACACACACACACACACACACACAGCGGGGATGCCCTCCAACTGAACTGAACCGTGTATAAATGAGAGCAGCACCGCTCGATTCCCGTTGGCAGGGCGAGGCTGGATTCCGTAACCTTGTTTAGCGCAGAAGCTCCGTGTGCGCGCACGCACACGCGCACACACACAGTCGCCCCACAGGCTCTCTCGCGCACTTCGGCACTAAAACGGAGTGCGAAGAGCCGGAATGTTCACAAGCGAGGACGGCGCCACTTTCAAGTCCGCTATTCTCCGGGACGTCCTTCTCACCTCCCCCCAGCTGACAGGGCAGTTGTTAAAAAAAAAAAAAAAAAAAAAAAGAAAAGGGGAAAAAAAGAGGCCAAGCTCACGGTCGGATCATTACGTGTGTGCGCGCGCGCGTGTTATTTATCAACCACATGCCACTGCCCCGCCGAAACGCACAAAGACCACCCTATGCGCTATTCTTAGAAGTGGCCGATCCTCTCCCCGGTCTCTGCGCACAACACCGGGCTGTCGCGTTCAGATTCAGCCCGACCGTCTTTCATTTACAACACTATATTTAAAAAATAAAATAGAAACCGCAGGGTCGTTCAAAAAGCACATGAGCTGTTGTGTACAGTTAGTTTGAAAGATTCAGAGCAAAGTGTGCGTTCTCTGTCCTCATTCAGGAGGTTTCCACATCGCCAAAGACACGCGAAGAGAAAACACATTTGGGTTTGTCATTGATTGCCTCACCTGGTTAATTGGTGCTAGTTCCAGCCGTCGTCCGTGCGACCCCAAACTCACGCCTTTTTCCTGTTTTTCCTCCCAAGTTAACTGGGAGGACAACGATCCGTGCGTACACGTAGAGAGCAGCCCGGTCACGGTCCCGTCTGCTGGAGACACGCAATCCCGGTCAAAGAAAAAAAAACTAAAAAGTGTCTAACAGGTTATCCACTTGTCACGAAACAAAACTAGTCACACAAATAAAAGCTCTCGGTCCTTATTCTACTGTCTACGGGAAACTCTCCTCCGTTACCCGATATTTCGAGCGGACTTTTCTGCTGCTGCAAATGTCACTTGGGTTGCCATAAAGCGACAAAAAAGAGATCCTGCGCGGAGGGGGAAACACACGTCAGAGTGTAGAGAAATCCACTAAAGAAGATCCGTTAAGGTCCGGCAGAGGCGATGCGCCGTGCGGCCCGGGCTCCCCACAGGATACAGGTGGCGAGGTCGGCGGACTCGCGGAGAAATTAATTCAGCTCGGCCGTACCTCGCAGCAGCGCCATGTTGGGTTTCAGCGGAGCACGCCGTCCTCGGAAAAAGCCCCCTTTTCTCCCGCTCTCCGTCACTCCATGTCCTCTCCGACAACCGGAATATCCGAGTCTCGGGAGGTTTTCTGAAGGTTATTCCGTGTGGTCCCGCGTTTCGCTGGAGGAGCGCAGAGAGAACACCAACCGGGTTCGAGACCGAGGACGCGCGGAGCCGTACGGGGAGTGCCGCACAGAATGGATGAACGCTGCCGAGACCGAGCGACTCGCTCCACTCCCACTCGCGCAGACTCTACCCAGAAGGCCAGTCGGGAGACCGCAATTACCATAAGCCTCCAGCGCACGGCACTGGCTGCGCGCGCACGCACACACACAGAGAGAGAGAGAGAGAGAGAGAGAGAGAGAGAGAGAGAGAGACAGAGAGAGAGAGAGAGAGAGACACAGACACACAGAAAAACACACACACACACACATACAAGCTCCGCTGAAACTCCAAAACAGGAATAGGCGAGGTTTTAACAGCAGAAATAAGGCAGAAAATAAAGTCAAATATATTATATAGCCAAATAAATCATAAAAATAGTCATATATTCCCGTTTAAGATAAACAGTTTGTAATAAATTGAGTGTGGTGATGGAGGACGACCAGTGTGATTAAAAAATAGACGTTGAGTACAAATACAAATTAAATGTCTCTTCCGTTTTTTGTTATAAGATAAGGTGAATCTGCGAAGCACGAGGCAATGGGGGGGGGGGGGGGGGGGCAGCTCAAGGCTGGGGCACATCTGTTAAGGCTCCCATGTCAAGTGAAGGAGGAGGAGGAGGGAGGCTATGAATATCAAGCCTGAGGTGTGTGTGCGTGCGTGCCTCTGTGTGCGTGTGTGTGTGTGCGTGTGTGTATGTGTGTGTGTAGGAGAGAGAGAAAAGCCAGCAGACAGACACACAGAAGCAGAGTAGGAGTAGGAAAGAGAGGGGGAACTTGGAAATGGAAGGTCTGGCTGCGTTCGCCACAGCTGCTGAAAGTAGGAGTTAAACCAGACGGTCATGCACAAACAAACACAAAGCTCGCAAAGCACTCACACGTGGACGCGTTCAAAAGCAAAGTTCATCTTAAAGGGGCGAGTTATCCGAAAGCGGAAAGAAGAAGAAGTCTCTCTCTCTCTCTCTCTCTCTCTCTCTCTCTCATGCATCTGACTTCCTGTGACAAGAAGATGAAAAAAAGAGAGCCTTTCTTCAAACTTTAATTAAATCAGGGTGAGTTGCTTGGCGTCTCTGCTCTCCTCGGCCCCACCCTCTACCTCTCCTAACTGGGAGTTATCCACTATGACCACCGCAGGCACCAAAACCACGAGGCAACCGAGGCTGCGTCCACACTAAGCCGGATGAATCTGCTCCGACGCAAACTCACGCCAGTGTTCAGGTAGATTTCCTCCACACTGAAGAGCATATAAGCATTGTTACAGTAAAGCAAAAAAAAAAGAAGTTAAACCTGCCTTAACTTTAGCTGGACTGCAAAGCGATGAACTCTCATGCTGCTGAACCGAGGTGTCAATCCGATCAGTATTTTATGTAAGATCTCAGAGCCGCCTGAAGACAATTATTGATACCAAGCGGCCCCGGACCGGTCTCAGAGAGAGAGAGAGCGAGAGAGCGAGAGAGAGAGATTTTGACTTGGTGAATAACAATAAGCACAGTGCAATAATCGGGACATAATTAGCGGTCCAAACCTCCCAAAGACTTATGCCTAAAAACCTGAACTTGTCTGAAACAGAAACAATGTATACTTGGCCAAATTTCATATTCACGTATTGTGATGTGGCGTTGGTTTGTATTTTTCCCCTCCATGCCTAATATAATAGACATGCACCGATACCGATACCGGTCCCATGCCGACTCAAATAGCTGGATTGGTTACCATTATTTTCATACATAACAATTCAGTACTTTTGTGTATTCCTGGTGTTGCCTTACACATCAAATGATCCCCGTCACTTCCACACAGTTTATTAATTAAACACTGGTGTCAAATTGGTACTCGCTATCAGCCGATATCCAAAGCCCGTCAGACTGCAGAGAGCCAGCCGAGCCTTTTGGAAGCCGACCACAAGATGAGAAGTAAACAGCGAGCATGAACGGAGGGAAGGAAAACCCATTTTCGTTCTTTTTGTGGCCATGCATGGCGGCAGCTGGCATGCGAAGAGACGCACTCCTTCGACCAGCATATACCTGCACCCTCCAGTCCAGACATAGCGTGTTTGGTTCTGGAAACACGTCCTTCTGTCTATAGAACCACTACTGGGCCATGGGGGGATATGATGTGCCCCTTTCAAAGATGTCGGGGGTGAGGGGCAACACCGTTGTCTCCAAACAGAAGCCATGATTTAACATAAACTACCAAGTCACCCAGAAGCCAGTCAGGAGGATTATGAAGAAAAAGCGTAAAGCTCATTTGATGCTCTGGTTTTTAAAGCAGTTAAAAACAAACACTTGCTGACGTCACACACCGCCAATAATCACGCTAAAGGTCAGATGCGTGTTGGAAAGACAGGGCGACGTCACAGCAGCAGACACCGGGTCTTCCCTCCCCCCGCACTGACTCAGAGGCTCTCTCCATCACTCACTGGAAACCGGATTAGAATGAATATTGCTCCGAGGAACCGCAGGGCGCTCAAACGCAAAAAAAAACAGAACACAGTCGTAGGTAACAGAAAGAAAAAAAATACCTAGAGTCTGAGGGAGTCTCTCGAAAACAGGTCTGGAGAGCGAGCGCGGGCCTTTTTTTTTTTTTTTTATAACTTGCATTTTTACGACCGTGTGTGAACTTTGTGGTTTGGAAAAAGCCAGCCCCCAGAACAGCGTGTGCCTTTGAAAACGCGCTCATGTTGGGTAATGGCGACGGGAAAAAAAGCGTGCTTAAAATCCCGTGGTGCCGTCCTCTAACTGTCATTCTATGTCATGCATAGGTGTGTCTATGTGTGTGTGTGCGCGTGTCTTGTATAAACCAAAAAGAGCGTGAACGCACACATGCGTGCACCCCGGCGTATAGGGAGCCACACTCTGGGAGGTCAGAGTGATCCAGCCATCTGCTGCTGCAATCAGACACTGAAGCGGTGGCCGGACAAACACACACACACACACACACACACACACACACACACACACACACACAGTATTCACGGCAAGTTCTCACAAACACACACACCTCCGGCACACATTAACCAAATATACACGTGCTGTCCTCAAAACAGACACACATATTTTTTGAAAGGGCTGGCTGCCAACGCACAGGCGTTGTATTCGCGCGCGCGCACACGCGCACACACACACACACACACAGTCGGCAGGCTCAGATTGCAGGAAGCTCTTTGCACGCAGCTCAGTCCGCAGCAGCCGGTACTAATCAGCACAATCCACCTGCAGATCGTTATGGATCGCTTACTGCAACTCACAGTCACAAACACACACAGACGCGCGCGTGCACTCACTCACACGCAAAATTTGCCCGAAAGCTCACTATAGCACGCATCTCGGCCACGTGCACACGTACAATCAATAGATCTATACTTGAACACACACTTTTATAAAGCCCTCACGTTGCTGATTATGCGTTTTTCACGGCAGTGTGACAATCACCCGCCATTCAAGGAAAATGTTTACGGGAAGTCATTGCGTGTTTACGACAGTCGACGGTGACTTTATAGTGAGCGTATCAATTGTTTTAAATCCATTTATTTTTTTGTAATCTAAAATCTCCAACGCTTTTTAAGGTTCACTCGAGGACTTTGGAAATGCCTCGATGCGCGCTGCTGAAATGGCAACACAGCGGCGCTTGTCTCTCCGTGTCACACAAACACGAAATAGCACGCGCACGCAAATCCCCCCCTCCATCCCCCACCGGTGTTGTAGGGCTAACCGGTTCCCCACAGGCGCGCCACGCTGCGTTAGCGCGGCCTCACCGGGGATAATTACAGCCTGGCGCGGCAGGGCGAGCGTGGCTCCGAGCCAAACACTGCTGCTGCTCGCGAGAGGGAAGGAGAGAGAGGGGGAGGGAGAGAGCGAGAGAGATTATTGGAGCAGTGAGAGACATAGACCTATAGATTAAACCCTAATCAATAGGCTGCTAAATTCGTCGATGCGATCAATCAGTGGGCCCGTGACATCAAATAACCATCGCGATCAATCACACTTCTTAATTCTGACCTTGGGGATCATGTGCCCCCCCCCCCCCCCCCCCCCCCTCTTTCTCACTCTCCAAAACGCGCGAACTAACAGCCGCGTCTTTTTTTTTAAGAGAATAAAGATTAAAACCTTCAAACGAATCTTATCTGAGGGGAAGGAGAAACGGTGGCGGCTCTCAGCGCGCAGCACAAGAAAGATCCCCCCACCCTCCTCCTCCCCCCGCCTCCCTCTCGTCTGTCGGCCTCTGTCGAGTTCCGCTCATAACCTCGCCACCCACCCTCCCAGTTCCCCGCCTCTCCCTGCTTTCCGCTGCTGGCGGGGAGCGCACACACACACACACACACACACACTTTACTACACACAAACGAGGGAGACGCACACACCCACCTCTTTATAGCTCTCTCGCTCTGACACGCACCCACAAGCATGCACAGCCTTGCGCGTACGCACATACACACACAGATGACACACACACACACACACACACACACACACACACACACACACACGCACGCACGCACGCACGCACGCACGCACGCACGCACACACACACACACACACACAGATGACACACACACACAGATGACACACACACACACAGATGACACACACACAGAGGCAGGCAGCGTCAATAAAAAGCCCAGCGCTGTGAGAGGCCGCCGGCACTCAACTCCCCCCCACACTCCCCCCCTTCCCTCCCTCCCTCCCTCCTGCCACTGCGATTAGCGGAGGCTGGCTGGCTGGGGAGAGGCGCCCCTCTGTTATCTGGGGCGGTGGCAGCCTGTGTGTGTTGAGAGAGAGAGCGAGCGAGCGAGAGAGAGAGAGAGAGAGAGAGAGAGAGAGAGAGAGAGCGAGAGACAGGAGAGGGAGAGATTAATTTAACTCTTTCGGGGCCGGATCGCAGCGCTTGAAGTTCCGCTCGCTTCTGCTCTCCGCCTAGCAGCAGCAGCACAGCCGAGCTGTTATGAGACAGGACGCAGGGGAAAGAGGGATAAAACACGCGATCCTCAAGAATTAGCCGTCCAATAATTGAATTAAAATAATAATAATTGTTAATTGCTGCCATAATTTAGACCGTGATATAGAAATATTGGATTTAAAAAAAATAATACTTTGGTTGGGGGAATGCTTTTGGTGGGTGTGGGGTTCTGCTGGGGGAATGCATTTAAAAAATCCTGGGTATGTCCCTGAATGTAAGGCGATGGCTGCAACTACAGAGTAAGAATAAAAAGGTAACAATCTGTGCAGGAGCCATGAGGATTTAGTGAAGAGGAGCCCGAGGGACATTTTGAACCAATCGTTTATGTAAATGATCAGAATGCTCTCACTTTGGTTTAACATTGCCACTTTTAGACACATGACTAAACTCATAGTTTAAGCATCCAAATCATTTTTTTTTAATTCTCATTCCAATCCACTGCTTCATCAGGTTGGTCTCAAGATAGCCTTGGAACCTATTAGAGTACTACACCACGCAAGCCTTTAAAGGTCTTTGGAAACCGCAACATTATCACCACTCTAATACAATGTCGAGCTTTGAAAACTAGAATTTAGTTTTCACATGCGTGTGGTGTTTGCAATTACTCCATAGAGAAACTTTGTGCAGCTCAGCTCTAAAAAATAAATAAAAATGAATCACAGATTCAAGGTCAGGGTCACGATGAGAGTGAGGAATCCAGAGAAGTCCAGATAATCTTTCCATTAAATCCATAGTGCAATAATGGCAACTACAGATACTTTGGTGTTGGTTTGTACACTGGTAACGGGTTGAAACAAATATGGGATAAATTCCAGTTACCATTCATTGAATGTTGTGGTGTTGTGTAATTGCCCGCACTGATTTGCCGGACTAACCTGTTTGAGGGGGCCGAGAGGCAACAATTGGAGCTGAGCCACTCTACAATCTTTTGGGGGAAGAACAATAGTCCTTTGGAAATAATAGTTATACATTTTGTTCCTGCAGAGCCCCTGAATTCAATGTAATAATAATAATAATGTATGGAAAGGCTGCATCACATATTTTCTTATTGTCAACAAACCCAATAGTAGTTGTTTAAAAACCCACTGAAGAGCCACACGTTTCTTCAATGAACACGATCACTGTGGTTCATTTGGAGTCCAACCCACACACACATCCTGCTGGCTCAACAGGGCAGCAAATGTGGATTCATCCACAACTGAAAATAGTCCCCAACAAATGCAAGATGTACTTCTGTTTAGTAAGGTTTGCTAAAGACTGTACGTGCCCAATTGTTTTTTTTTTCAATTACTGAGCCTTTAAAAAAAATGTCTACATTTATTTCCGAGCTAAACATTAATTTCGGTACAAAGTGCCGCAGACAGAGAATGGAAGTCCTGAAAGATGAACACGTTGTTGGTTTTAGTCTTCCACGGGATTTGTTGACAATAGGAAAAGTGTACAGTAAGTGCATACTTTTGAGGCTGCAGCACGTGAGTTGATTCTTAAATCTCAGAAAACACATTTACGTTTTTGGGTAATACAATATTTGCTTTAGAAGCCTATTCGCATCTTACTCTTTTACGTACATGTCACCCACAATACGGCTGTTCCGCACATTCTTGCAGACCTGTAAATCTCTCGTTCAGAACCAGCAGCCTACAGAGCAAATGGCTAATTAAAACATTCGACGTATAAAAGGGCTAAACGCGAGAACTTCCAGTCAATTATTTATACTTTTAAGGCTGCAATCTCCCCATTAACCTTCTCCAGCCTTATATTTAGTGCACGCGGCGGGTGAGCAGAGTTTAGAAGGGGGCTGTAAGCCCCCCCCCCCCCCCCCCCCTCCCTCGCCTGTAAACACTGCTCTGGGGCTCTAATAGACAGCAGCCGAGGCTCCCGGTGGGAAGCCGCGCAGGGGGAGCGACAAACACCAATCCGGGCCTGCCTCGCTATCGCTCCGAGGCGACAGCTCCGGCTTGTTTTTCAGCCAGCGTCTGGGCTGCTGCTGTCGCCTCTCCCTCCCCCATCTCCCCCCTCTTCTATCTCTCTCTCTCTCTCTCTTCCTCTCTCTGTGCGTCACAGCTAGGTCATGGCCGGACTCCAACAATGGCTCCGGTTTCTCGAGCCACATGCACGTGCGCAAACACACACACACACACACACACACACACACACACACACGCGCGCGCACAGGCACACAAACACTGATCTGACAAATGATAGGGTGGCGAGGCGAGGCGAGCTAATAGCAGGCAGCGCGCCTGCCGACATGCCCGTGGGCCGCGGGGTGTTAAATTGTATCCAATTACGGCGCATGCGACGATATGGGAGAGGGGGGGGGGGGGGGGGGGGGGGGGGGGGGGGTAATAATTCTTCTTGCGTGACAGGGAGATTCGCTTATTTTTCCCGGGCTCTGTATGTAGAGGCGGGCGCGGGGCTTCCGCGGAAGAGCCGCGTGGAGGGGGGAAAGTCTAGCTTTTCTGGAGGACATTGCGCGCGTATTTCATTAATCAAAATCCAGTTAACCAGATTTGGAGACACGGCAGGGGGGAGGGGGTCCGACCAATAATTAATATCCATTATTTAAGCAGCCCAGGTCTAAGAGGCGTCTTTTATACACACACACACAGACACACACACGCACGCACGTACGCACGCACGCACACGCACACACACACGGCTGGGGAAGGGGCACGAGAGGGAATGAGGGATTGCATGAATGTGAAAATGAAATAAACACGCCCAGTCTCAGCTTTGTTATGAAATGTCTCTGCTGCTCATTTATTTGATGGGAGTGCACAGTCAAGTAAAATCAGCAACAGTGCCAAAAGAGGGGTAGGGGTACAGTGCGTGTGTGTGATACAGTGGTGGGGGCTCTGTGAACTGCAAACGAAAGTCGCACTCTGGCGTTCATTGCCGCCCCGGCAGAAGAGCTCGACAACTCAAGGGTAAAAAGGGGGTCAAGTGTCGGTTCATTAGTTCAACTTGTCAGAGGCAGCTGACAGGCGGCAGCTCGCGCCCCGACAGTGATGGAACCACCTCGACGTGTGTGAAAAAAACAACGGGCTGAGGTGGAATATATAGCGACTCTATTATCCCGCCAATCACACCTCAGCTATGCCCCCACCCCTTCAGCGCCACGGACAAGGGCCACGAGGCGATGAACCGTCAGAGGCTGTTGCTTTGTCATCGTTTCCAAGAAGGCCCCGCGTGTCTGTGTCGACTAGTACAAAAATAGAGCGTACACTATATATATATATATATATATATATATATATATATATATATATATATATATATATGTGTACAGGTCGTTGATAAATACAGTGCAACAAATAAATGTAGTATTCCATAAAAAACAACAACAATACAAACAGTCTTTCAAAGTAATACTTTGTAATACACCCCCCCCCATCAGGAAGAACATTTGTGCTTTCAACTTCTGACACAGGAGGTGCTTTTAAAAGGCCCGTTTTACACCCCGTAGAGAAGTGAAAAGGTAATTGCTGTGAATGCTAAACTAACACCTTGTTACGATTGCCTTTGAGCCATTCTTCATGTTTTCGTGGTATGCCAAAACACTGCAGAATGCTGGAGTTGTTGTAGGACCTTTGGCTCTGCAGCAGACGCCTTTAACATCAGGAGGATCTTTAGAGCCGGTCCTCTCTCCTCGTAGTGTTGCAGGGAACTGCAGCTCTGCTCAGTGTGTGTGTGTGTGTGTGTGTGTGTGTGTGTGTGTGTGTGTCTTTAGGATATTAAATAGTAAAGGATGGGGATTAATAATGGAACCTGACAGCTCATCTCCGCCTTCTATCTGCCCGACTGTCCCCCCAATCTTTTCCCTTCCACCCCCCCCCCCCCCCACACCTCTTGTTCCTCCCTCTCGGTTTCTAATCCGCTGCGTCTCTCTCTGGCTGCGACCCTCCTTCGGGCTGCTTCCCTCAAGCACTTTTCTCTCCCTGCCTCTCTGTCTCTCCCTCCCTCTCTCTCAGGGCCCTCTGTCTTTCAGGGTCATGTCAGGAGAGTAGAAGAGCACGTTGGTGTCATCGTCGTCGTCATCGCTGAGGTCGACCAGGTCAGCTTGTGTGTAGCGCACCGCCCCGGGGTGGTACTCTCCGATCCGAGTCCTGTCACACAGCCGCGACTGCAGAGCCAGCTGGAACACAGGCACACACAAGCAGAGTTTGAAATAAACACACGCTGTTTTTAGCCCCCCCCCCCCTTCGATCTGGCCATCCATTCGCACTAAGCTGCCGTTTCACACACTCGAAGACGGTCTCCTGGGTTGATACATGTGAAAACGACCGGCCGTTCACACATGCAGGAGGCGAGACAGGCTGCCGCTCACTTGTGAGCTGAACCTCCGAGTGACATCCTGGTGCTGCCGATTAAGACGCAAAAGATCGCAGTGAGCGACCCGGAGAAGTCGAGAAAAGGTTCCACTTTATGCTAATGTCCTCTGACACGCTTGTTTTTGAATCCCTCTGGAAACTGAAGCACAGTTGTTTTCATTTTCTACTCCACTCAATGACATGAAAGTACTGTACTTCAAACAAAATGGAGGAAAAGCGTGCTGTCACGGTCAATGGCACTCAATATGAAGTAACTTCATGGAACTATCGGGACTTGAATAAGAGAAAAAATGTGAACATGAACGGCTTTGTCGTGCACCAGTGGCCAATCAGAGCTCCAGTAATGATGTAATTCACATGCATGAGGGGAAAAAGGCTTGCAAGCCTCAGGCTCACGAGGGGGCCATGTAGCTATGCTCCGTCAGAACAGCGTATAGGCTACACACCCTTCTGACATCGTGTTGGGGGCACTGTGTCCCACCATTTATGCAACTTTTTGAAACAGACATCTACACCTCACTTTACGACCTAAGGTGAGAAATGAGCCAGAGTTTTAACTCCTCTCTCAAGCTGTCTTTCTATTATTATTTACTAGTGCTGGGCAAGTTAACGCGTTATTATCGCTTTAACGCATTAATGAATTAACGCATTTTTTTATGTATTTTTATTTTGAAAGTCCATTGCTCACTGGCAGCGGTGGAGGAAGTCTTGGTGCAGCGTGCGGAGAAGTATAGATAAACAAAAGCAAGACAAGCTAACAAATGCAACAGAGAAGTGGATAGAAACTGCAGCCGGTTAGTGTTAGATGTCGGTCTGAGGAACGTTCTCAAGGTGCGTTCGCGTCGCGTTTTAGAATCAACGAATGACGGCACGTATGAGCTTCAAGAATGAGCTAAGAAAGTTAGCGGAAAGATTAACGTGAGCCAACATCCGGTTTCTTCAGACGAACATCCGGTTCTCAGAATAAGATGCCAACAAAGTATGAATTATATTCACATTAAGTATAAAACATGCTACCTGCATCTCGTGAGTTAAAGGGAAAATACACCTAAACTGTGCGTAAAGTGTCTTTATTCTTTGATCGCAGTTACAGCATTATATTGATGAACAGTAGAGCTGCACATGCTCTGACTGTCATGAAGACAGACATTTTGATGAAACATGCTGAAACATTTTATTGATGTTGCACAGCAGTGGAACGTTTCACATAAAGTCACACACTGAGCACAGATAGTGAAGAGATATAACTGCTACTATGTAAAGAGAATACTGCTGTTAAAAAGAACCTTATTTGTTTTAAGTGTTTGCAAATCAAATGTTATTGCCCTTTTGTTCATATAGCAGTACTTTTAAAATAAAAGTGCGCAATACACTACTTTTGAACAATAACAATGCGTAACAATAACAATGCGATTAATCGCAAAAAATCCATGCGATTAATCGCGATTAAAATTGTACTCGTTGCCCAGCACTATTATTTACACAACAATTCCACTTCATGACTTACCATGTGAACAACCAAGTGCACCCCTGCAGCCCTTTTTGCACAGAGATTCCGCAACTCTGCCATAAAGGAGACGCGCCATTATGTCGGCTCTGCTTTTTGACACTGAACCCACCAACGGCGGCATAATGCTCCCCAGGTGTGTGGTTTAAGATAGCATGCTGGCATTAGAGGCCGATCACACCGAGACGCAGCCCTAGAAACGCATTGCCCGCAAAACCATTGTTTTCCTATGGCACGTTGCGCCTGGAGTGTGCTACGTTTTTCAGGCAGTTTTAGACGCGCATAAAAGTTTACATCTATTTAACTTTTCAGTGCCAGACCATATACTGTATATAAGAAGTGGACGTAGTCACCGTGACGTTTTGAACACTCGAGTTCGGCAATTTCGTCGTCGCCATCTTGGATTACCGCGGTCGCCGTGTTGTTTTTTTGTAGCAACCAGTGAAGTGACCATATTTGGAATGCGGAGGAGTGACCTCGAGACGCTGTATACATAGCTTAGCGACCTGTCAATCACATTAAGCCCGCCCTAAAGCATACTCTGCTTTATGGTCTATTTGACTCTAAATGGACTAGGGCTGCAACAACGAATCGATAAAATCGATAAAAATCGATTATTAAAATAGTTGGCAACGAATTTCATTATCGATTCGTTGTGTCGCGCGATTATTACGCCACTCAATAAGTCGCGGAGATGTTTGCCTCTCGGCTCCCCCTCGATGCTCTTAACTGAGTGTCCCGCGGGGTCCGAAGCGTTTACTTTGAAAATTAGAGTGTTCAAAGCAGGCCCAGTCGCCTGAATACCGCAGCTAGGAATAATGGAATAGGACTCCGGTTCTATTTTGTGGGTTTTTCTCTGAACTGGGGCCATGATTAAGAGGGACGGCCGGGGGACTTCGTATTGTGCCGTTCGAGGTGAAATTCTTGGACCGGCGCAAGACGGACGAAAGCGAAAGCATTTGCCAAGAATGTTTTCATTAATCAAGAACGAAAGTCAGGTTCGAAGACGATCAGATACCGGCGTAGTTCCGACCATAAACGATGCCAACTAGCGATCCGGCGGCGTTATTCCCATGACCCGCCGGGCAGCGTCCGGGAAACCAAAGTCTTTGGGTTCCGGGGGGAGTATGGTGGCAAAGCTGAAACTTAAAGGAATTGACGGACGGGCCCCACCAGGATTGGAGCCTGCGGCTTAATTTGACTCTACACGGGAAACCTCACCCGGCCCGGACACAGAAAGGATTGACAGATTGATGCTCTTTCTCCATTCTGTGGGTGGTGGTGCATGGCCGTTCTTAGTTGGTGGAGCGATTTGTCTGGTTAATTCCGATAACGAACGAGACTCCGGCATGCTAACTAGTTACGCGGCCCCTTGCGGTCGGCGTCCAGCTTCTTAGAGGGACGAGTGGCGTTCAGCCACACGAGATTGAGCAATAACAGGTCTGTGATGCCCTTAGATGTCCGGGGCTGCACGCACGCCACACTAAGTGGATCAGTGTGTGTCTACCCGTCACCGAGAGGCGTGGGTAACCCGCTGAACCCCACTCCTGATATTAGTCAATTTATTTAAATTATTACTTTAACAGCTCAGGGATGTTCGAGCAACCTGTTTGGGCACTTTCTGAAGAGTTTTTGCTCTGTGAATTTGCACTGTCAGTTCTGTTTTTGAATAAAAGGTTGGAAATTAATGCTTTTTTGTTTTTTTATCCGATTCATCGATTAATCGAACAAATAATCGACAGATTAATCGATTATTAAAATAATCGTTAGTTGCAGCCCTAAAATGGACCATAATTTACTAAATGAACATCATGCTGTATTGAAGAAGACTTGAAACACAAATGCCCCGCCTTGAACAGGCGTGTGTGAAAGGTGCTTATTGATGAATTCCAGGAGAGACTGAGTCTGAAAATGTGCGCCGTTATCCTCATATTTAATCAATATCGCCTCTACCCTCTCTTCATGACGGCCACTTTGTTACTCCGCCTTCGAGTGTGGCCATATGGAAAACACTTCCTACAAAGTGGTTCTTTTCTAGCATGACCAAACACTTGTGAGAGGAAAGAGAGAGTCTGCTACTTTGAGTTTGTGTGAACTTGGCGTTATGGTGGGGTGGAGCATACTGACAACTTTAGGGTGATTTCACACCTGTAGTCCGGTTCATTTGGTCTGGACCAAAGGGAAAGACTAAACACTGTTCCATTTTAGTTCTGCTTTGGTTCCTGTTCACACTGACATTTTACGAATGAACCAAGAGGAGTTAACATGAAGTTGTGTGATTGGACAGTTCTGGTGATCGTCATCCTGCATCATCAGGACTCTCAAGGGGACATGACAGAAGTTCATGCAGCACTTTAATGCTTCTGATGAGGATATTTATATTTAGAGTCACAAAGACCTCACGTAGAAATAACTGATGATTAGCAGTATTGGTGTTATTAGACTGTAAATCGATCCAATGATGATGATGATGAATAATGACCAACAGGTAGAGACAACACTGTTCCAAAGCCCCTTCACGTGCTCACAGATGATGGTGTGAACGTCAGGGAGCACACGGACACCAGGCGTCTGTACAGTAATGACTCAGGGCTGATGGCTGTGGGATCGCTGTCAACACTTGGACTTAATGGACAATAGACTTAATGAACTGACAAAGTACACAGAGTCGGATATAAGCACAGCTTTTAAACAGGGAAAATACCGGCGCTGACATGCAAACCTGTTGATTTGCATAAATAGGATTTGAAACTACGGTCCGCCTGCTTAACAGGTGACTTTAATGACCCGCAAAGAAATCGCTAATTAATCAAGTTTGTTTGACAACAGGAACAGAATAATATCTGCACGAGAATAACCAAAGTGAATTTCGACTGTTTTCAAACACAGCAGGTGATCGCAGAGTAAAAGAGGGCGGAATGTTGAAAGTAAAGCTGAGACTCAGCAGAGTGTCCAGGCTATCAACTACTCCTTAACACCAACGTGTTATTTTACAATGATAAGTATATCTTACGATGAGTTACTGCATTTTTTGTGAGCCTTCCTGCGAACGTCCAACATGTGTCAATTTCCACTCGTTAAGCAGTCTTTTCAAAATGAACTTCCGTGGAGACTGATCATCATACCTGCTAGGCATCGGCACGTTAGCAATGTCCTTGTGCAACATATCCTCATACAACAATTCGTACAGTATATCTTACATAAAGTTTTGTGCGTTTTCCCAAGAAAGACAGCAACACGTGTCAATTTCCACTTGTTACATGCATACGGTCTTTTCAAAGTAAACCTCCGCCTTTACGGGAAACAACACAGTTAGGTTTAGACAACAATACTTCTTGGTTAGGTTTAGAAAAAGACCTTAGAATAAATGTACGTTGACTTCTCTTTTCACACGGGTCTCCTGGCCGAAAGATAAGTGTCTGTTGGACCCACACACCTCCTGTCACTCCCGCCCTGCGTGGGCTTTTGCGGTCTTAATATTTCATTGTTCACGATTCCGGCGATAACATACAAAATGATTTCCGTGAATTACGGCGCATATTTTCCGTAAGGTAGCCTATAGCTCGGAACGCTGGATGAGAACAGCCTGCCCGATACACGACAGCTGTGAGGCACAGTGTGAATGTTTACTGGCCGAAAAAGGACCACAAAGAAACGATCTTTACAAAAAAAGACCTGCGGCGACATGTTGTTTACACACAACATTTTTTTTTTTAATGAGCTGGCTCGGCGAGGACGTACTCTACTGCAGCGACAGTGAGACCTGTGGGGATTGGGAGCAGCTTTTTCCTGCATGCGCACACACACACACACACACACACACACACACACACACACACACACACACACACACACACACACACACACACACACACACACACACACACACACACACACACACACACACACACACACACACACACACACACACAGAGGAAGAAGACGACGAAGAAGAAGTGAGCTCATTGCAGAGCTACAGGCGGTTCGAGCTGCATGGCTTGAATGCAGATCAATATCAGGGAAGGAAAAGAGTGGAAGAAGAGGGGGGGGGGGGGGGGGGGGGGGGGGGTACACAGGTGGGAGGCAGACGCAACACAAAGGAGAGCGGCAGAAATAATGTAAGAGAGATAAATGCCAGAGATGCTGTAACAGGGTGAAGGGAACAGCAGAGGCATGGGAACACAAACACACACACACACACACACACACACACACACACGCATACAGTACAGAGAGATAGAGATAGGAGAGTCGAAGACTGCGAGGAAGAGAAAAAAACAACGGACTAGAAAAGAGCGAGAGACACGAGGCAGAGAGACAACATGCACACGAGACTCCAGAAATCTGGTTTTCACGGGTGATTAGGCGAGGTGAGCAATCAGAGGAGGTGAGTTTAGTGTAAATTGTAGTTGCAGACTGCTGAGGGCTTTTTAGCACAGGAACAAGAAGAGGTGGGAGTCTTTGGTTTGATGTAGATTTTCACAATTCAATACATAGCAAAGAGGCACTATTGTTTGGACTCTTTCCCCAAACCATTCACTCACGTTTGCAGTCTGCTAAATCGTAGTTTGAAACATAAAGCAGTTCAGCGAAATGGTCACTGTCTGACCAAACAGAAAAAGCAGGCGTGTGGGAGTATAAAGCTTTTCTTTTTTTTATTTGAAAAAAAGTTAGAATTTGAAAACATGTAGCATGTCTTCTGGCTGAATGAGAATAATGAGATGAAAACCAATGTGTATGCTCTTTTCTAGAAGGACAGGTCGGTCTATGTGTTTGGGGTGCTCTGATGTGCTGATTTTAACATTACATCTCAATCAGCCGGGTCATCGGGGGGGGTTTTCTTTTGCCCAAACCAATCGGTCGTTCGTGATGTTTCCATTCCACCAATGTGGAATGTTCCATTACCAGCTGAACAGTTCACTGGACGCATATCACAACATAAAAAAATGACAGTGATATAGGTTATTCTGTAAGAATTTACAAGAGTCTGTACAGCTACGTCGCCCTAATTCGTACTCATCGCAATTTACCGCAAATGTAGCTAGGCAGCTAGCTGGGGTATGTAGGAAGATGACGTTCCCATTTTAAGTCCCATTTTAAGTCCCATTTTTAATCCCGTATACAAAACTCTGGCTGGTCGACTGTTTCTCCAACCACAGGTTAACAGTCGTTGGATGGCAGCTCATCTCCGCCTTCTTGTTAACGCCAAACCTGTTTGAGTCACTGAACACATACATGTTTGGCTACAGGTGCAGGTCTTTAAAATTAAATAGAATAGAAATATCAAATTAATCTCCATAGACCAAGGGACAAACAACTGCGACCCCCACATCGCCCACCCTCACTGAGTTCGGCTACAACATGAGCCTTCAAGTTGCTAATCGCGCTGTAAAATCCGAGAAGCCTGCAAAAAAAAGAAATCTTGGCGCGGATACCCGCTGGCTGCACTGGAACCCCAGAAATAAAGCCGCGATGTCAGACCGATAGCTGGTGGGCTCAGAGATTGTTGGGTCATAAGTGATGATTGAGATGGATTCTTTTTGTATGAGTCTAGTCTTCAAAGAAAATCCTACTCTTTCCTTGAAAATTATTTGCCAAATAAGCTATTTGTAGATTTTGTTTGCAATGGACACACAGCAAACTACAAACAAAATGAATAAACTAAATATTATAAATTAAATAAACTATAACCAGAACACTTTGAGACTAAAGAGAACTCTCAGTCAAGTTCTGGAGCGTCTTTTTCTGTCATTTCTAAGATTTATGGATTCAACTTCCCATCAGTTGCAGAACGCCGGCATGCACCCGTCCCTTTCACCTCACGTCTCTCCCTCAGTGCCTCCCTCTCAACTCTCCCGTGCCCTGTACGGGATCACAACAACTTAAAGTGGTGCAGTGTGTGTCGGTTGACCGGCTCATAGATCGTTAGCTCACTGCTGTAAGTCTCTGAGTTTTGGCACACAATGCATTCACAAAATACTTCATCTTATTCTTGTAAATACTAGCATTTAAGCTATTAAATCCAAAATGCTTCCAAGTGCTTGTCGGCATTTCACGATGCCCTAAATTCACAGTTTCTCCCTTTTCATTTATCCCAATGTAGCGGGGAGAAACACGCGTTATTAACGACGTGAAGTAAGAATCAGAATCACAGAAAAAAAGGATTTTGATTAAAGGAACAAAAACTGGATTTTGTCTCTTATTTCTCACGCTGTTGTCCCATCAGGAGGGAATCCTTTAATGGCGAGTACGGTGAGGAGGGACCGTCAACTCATTTAACGTACATAAGGCATACGAGCAGTGTATTAAGACCCAAGCCGATCCCTTTAAACGCATGTAAATGCACCGCAGGCAAACAGCAGGAGAGACGGAGAGAGGCAGACAGCCAGTGAGTGAGCTGGAGGAGGCAGGCTTAGGAGGGGTGGGTGGTATCTGGTACCAAAGTGCAGATTTGTTGCGTTGAGGGAGGAATGCTTTGACGCTGTTCCCCCCCCTCCCCTTCCCTTCTCTCCCTCACCCCTCCTCTCCTCCGCCAATCTCGCACCTGATGTGTGGGGGCTGCTGGGAGCCGCATGCCAAGATGAATAACAACCGGCTGTTAGTCACGATAGAGCACGAACACACGCGTGCGCCGCCCGCCCGTCTCTCTCTCTCTCTCTCTCTCTCGTCTTCTTTCTCGCCTTCTCTCTCTCTCTCTCTCTGACACACACACACACAAACAGCATTTTCTCTGTGATTTACGAACACATTGAGATTCCACTTCACTCCTCTGTCTCCTCGTGTGTCTCTCTCTCTCCCCCCGACTCGCCACAGTGCAACATTGACATTTGGGTTGAAGGTCATACCACACATTCCAGTCTTCCACGTTGCGCTCGTGACCCGTTATCAGCGTCGTTGGTGAAACTGAGTAGGTGACAATATGTGTGTGTGTGTGTGTGTGTGTGTGTGTGTGTACGCGTGAACTAAGACCACGGGGACTTTTTCTTTCTCTTTGTGGTTCAATATCAGCTGTGGCTCATATCCGCAGATGCTGCCTGTGTTTGTGGATTGAGACAAATCTGTGGAGAATTGTATTGATTGTGGTGTTTATTGAAATGCAACCAATCAGGGTGTGCGCTTCAAATGTAAAAAAAAAAAAAAAAGGCCTTCATCACATTTTCCTAAAAGACTTAAGGATGTGTAATTTCACTCTTTAAATAAGGGGATTTTGGTATCAGACCCGACAGTTATTTCCTGTGTAGGTGATTCGTGACGGATGGTAGCAGACAACTTGGAAAGTTTAGTACGCTAATTACAAATTCTGAAGCGAGGAACTGGGAAGATGACTAAAAAGATGTTAAAATTAGAGTGAGTTTTTGTGGGAGGGAGCACATCAGTTAACTTCAATTTATATGAGTATAAAGGTTGCTTGGCCTTTTTCTTCTTAGATAGTGATCATGAAATACAAATGGTTTGATCTACATGTATTCTAAATATATCAAGTTTCCGACCATATAGAACTAAGGAAAACCATCTGTGGGGCATTTTTGCTTGGCAAATCTCTACTGCTTATCAAGTGTGTTGCCTGTTTATGTTCAGTCAATCGACTGACTACATGTTTTGGCCCTTCATCAGTATGAAATTGTTTCAGCTACTACTAACACCACCGACACCTCGTCTCCACCGGTTGCTGGTTAGTGCAGCGCCACCAGGAGTTCCATAGTGGTATATACTATGCAGAGCGAGGAGGAACACACAGCCCTCGTCTTCCTGCAATGTGAATACACCTTCAGACACAGGCTGACACGTTGCTCACACTATGAGCTCAGTGTGGAGGTGTTAGTGGCCAATCTCCTGCAATATCTTAATTGACCACCTTATAGACAGAGCTCATTTGTAGAGCCACGTACAGAGTACGGTTAATATTAGTAGCGTTAGTTTGCTAGAATTAGAATTATGTTTCTACTTTAGATGACTACTTCCTTCACACAAGGAGTTGTTTAACATTTGAAACATATGGGGACTGGAAAAACCAGAAATAAAATAACAATTCAGTCATTGGCCTTTCACCCAAAGCATGCTGGGATAGGCTTCAGCCCCCTGTGAACACACAGGTACACTGCCGACGACAGACGGACAGATGGTAATATGATGGAATCTGTGGCATCGCTGATAGGAATGCAACGGATCATAAATCTCATGGATCAGGTTGCATCACGGTTGTGAGTCAGGGATCCCATCCGATCGGCACATAAGAAAAAGGGGAACAAATATCTTTTTCAGAGATGCCCCGATTATGTTTTTGTGCTGCCGATACCAATTGCAGATTGCTGATGATCCATATTGTCCGACACAGATCATTAATGTTGTGTTTTGTTAGAGCAGCTGGTCTGCAAGGCTCCAGACTATTCTTTCCTAAAATCATTTCAACCACTCTGAATTGGTGTAAACCATCAGAAATTCTAAATGTTAGCCTTTTACTTTGTTATAATCACCTATAGGTGTTATTTGCATTGGAACAGATAGAAGATTAAAATGTTTATTGATGTAAAAAATCTTGGAATTAGCCATTTTAATGATGTATCATAAGCTAAGAGCTAGGGCTCCCAGCATTTCTAGCTGTCCCGTCGATTTAAAAACCAGATTTGTTGTTCACACTGTAACATTATCAGGGATCGCCGACTAGAAAGCATTATGCTGATCTCCTAATTCCACATTTTTATTGAATATCGGCCAAGGGTGATGGGCAGTAAAACTTTATTTCACACTATGATAGTTGAAGTGTGTGATTAATCTGCGGTTCACATGCGTGCTGAACCGTGTGTGGGGGGGTTCATACGAATCACAGGTTTGGTATGTTACGCCACTAATTGGTGGCTGCATCTATATATTAAAGTTATTGCCCTTTAGCTAGCGATGTGGCTCTAGACATTCATGTCTGCAGATGATGAATCCCAATGACTCTGGATTACCTGGGCTTCCTTGTAGCGCCCTCGTGAGGCGTGAACTATTGGATTGATTGCCATTCAATTTAATACCGATATACATGAGGACAGGTACCCAGAGGATGAAGCCTTGTGACTTTTGCAAACCCCTGACTTTTCCCCTGGCGCCACCTTGAGACTGGCCTTTTGGTTTTGACTAAAGTGACTCGACAGCTATTGGACGGATCGCCAGCAAATGTGGCACAGACATTCATGTCTCTCTCAGGTTGGATTGTAATAACGTCGGTGTTCTCTGACTTTTTAGTATCACCATCAATTCTGATTTATGATCAAATACTTGCAGAACTAATGACATTCCCATCAGTCTCAGCTGTACTTTGTGTTTAGTGTTAATTAGCCATTTTGCATCTGAGATAAGTGTATTAGCTTGCTAACTAAGATGGAAAATTAGCTGATCATTATACCTGCTAAGCATCAGCACGTTAGCAATGTCCTTGTGCAACGTATCCTCATACAACGGTTCGTATATCTTACATAAAGTTCATCCTTATTTTCCATGCGTTTTTCCCAAGACAGACAGCAACACGTGTCAATTTCCGCTTGTTACAGGTCATTTCAAAATAAACCTCCGCCTTCACAGGAAACAATTCAGCTAGGTTTAGGCAAGTTACGTGACTAGAATGGCTGTCGACTTTTATTGTTGTTGTCAAACATATCTCCATAAAGTGTTACGAAAAAGTAACCAGGTCCGAAAAATGACTTGTTGACGTATTCAGACGTCAATCAATAAGTGAAATTCCAAACACATTCACAGAGTGATTTGCATGTCTGAACGGGCAAATGTGTGCAGCTGCTGTACCTGCATGCCAGTGGGACTCAGTAGGCTCCACCAATCCCTATCCAGGCCGAAGACAAACGCGTTGGCCAGGCCGTGGAGCGGTGCCGACAGGACGTGCAACAGGGTGAGCGGGAAGGACGGATCCTGTGGGTAGAAGGCATTATGGAGCCTGGTGGAGGGGGGAAGAGAGACACAGAAGCATCGAGTTCATCCATAAAACAGTTGTAAGTAAAGAGACAACCTGCGTGAGAGCTTCACAGGTGAGGATGGAGTAATTGATGGAGAAGTCGGAACGAGCAGAAAGGCAGCAACGGAAAAAAAAAAAAACACAGGGGGAAAGACGGCGAGCGAGATGTTGATCGACAGAGCGCCAGAGAAGAGGGAGGAAGAGAGGGAGAGGACAAGTGAGTGACAGACTGAGGGACAGGGTGAGAACGGGGAGGTAATGATGGCGAGCGGCAAAGGCAGGAAAAGAGAGGGGGAGAGAGAGATGGAGAGGGAAAAGGGGAGGGCGAAAGAGCGGGCGAGCTTTATATCAGCGTTTAAGAGCCCATTAGGCAGCATGAGACGGCCGGGTTGACACATTCTTGGCTGCCGCCTCGACAGCACGCAGCACTTTACAAGGACAGGGAGAAGTGTAGCGCTCGACTCCCCTTCCTCTGCTTCTCTCTCTCTCATCTCAGCTTCCTGCTTCTCCTGACCACAATTTTTCGTCGTTCCATCCTCTCCTTTTTATTCCGTGCACGTCCCCCCCAACACACACACACACACACACACACACACACACACACACACACACACACACACACACACACACACACACACACACACACACACACACACACACACACACACACACACCCTCCCCCTCTTTCTCTACGAGATCTCTCCCATTTCTTTGTATTCAGTTTCATCCGTCTGGCTATCTCATTTTCATCTCGACTCGCGAGGGCGATCCTCAATTCTTCTCTTTTCAATTTCCCTCCCTGCGCCCATATCTCTCTCTGGGAGCCCGGGGCATGACTAGAAGGAGAACCTGATATTGTGCGGCGGGGCTGCAAACTAATGGCTGCCTCCGAGGAGGACGCCGCTCAGCCATTAACCCTGGATTAACCCTGTATTAGCGCTGCTCGTCGGGTTAGCCCGCCGCTAATGTCTTTTATTGATCTATTAGCCAGAGAATCAAAACCGCACGCAGCTCAGAGAGTTTCTCCCCCTTCGAGTGCGAGGTCCCGGGAGGGGCGCGCATAGGGAACTGAGTGGCCGCGGCGGTTGACCTCGGGGGTCGGGGAAGTCGTCCCCGAGCACCCCGCGCCCCCAGCAGGGAAGGAAGATACAAAACCCAACCATTTGAGGAAAAGAACCACTGATGCATTGTGGTTACAAGGAGCAACACGAGACACCACGATCATTTGACACGTCTCCAGTTATGTAAAATGATATTCATTTAAGAGTGTTTTGAACTGTTCTCCCCATTAATCACTTCACAACGGTGTTGCTGATAGATTGTTCACCCTTCTCCAGACAAACACATCATGACACCAGCCAGGCTGCAACGAATAAGGCACCTCCACCAATATTTGTGCCTATAAGCGACCAAATGTAAACGTGGAGATATCCACACTGTACAGATTTATCAAATGTGTTTTAAAGAACAATATAAAGTGTAATGGTGTTGTCTATTCCAGCGAGAATAAATTTAACTTAACATTATATTGAAAAAGCCAACTTGTCCACATCTTCTTTACGCATTAATCTTTAAAATAAAATCCTAGTTCGATAATTTATTTTAAGTCAAAGTAATTTCCTAATAGACAGTTAAGTAACAACATTGTGTACACAATTGTATGTATTTGTAAGTGGATTCATGAGAAATGTGGTCTTAATTTGAAAAACAATGATCTTACACCAAGTTTAAGGTTACCGATCATTTTAGGCACGGTGTCGATCGTTTGGTGCAAACTAACAAACACATCGCAATTAATGTGAGGACACTATGAATTATTGCTGGCCCATATAACCTAAAATCCACACGAAGATGAACAGCAACATTCACATTGGTAACTACAAATGAAACAATGTATGTTTGAAAGGAACTGAGCACGAATGTTTTCAGGCAAAATCTTGTCTGTTTCATGAAAGTAATCAGAATTAGTATTATAAATAGATTTGAGCAACACATTTAGTATGTTACCTTTTCTTTGCTATTTACGCATCATATTACATGACATGGTTGTGTTTTAGGTTTTGGATGCTTTTGTGCTTATTATCAACGCTGCAACTATTTCTAAGAAGCTATTTACAGCTTGACTTTGCTCTGTAAGCCAAAGTGTGCCATGACATTTTATTTCTCTGCACCAGCTCTTCTTCATCTGCAACTGTGTGACCGACTGTAATTTATCCAAAGCTGGAGTTACAATCAGAACTAGACTAACAGGTGCTCATAGTTGATTGCATCCTTACAACAATTAAAAAAGGACTTGTAGCTTGTTGCTTTGCTTTGTTGTCGCAGAGCGAATACAGCTTCAGGCTTAGATGTGATTCTTGATTTGCTTTCAAATGCACACACAGGACAGCCGGTCTGAAAGAATAATTTGACCAAACATGCCGACGTGACTTTGGATGACTTCAGTTTTGGTAAATGTTTGGTTTGTTGCCCAGCCCTCCATCCTGTGAATGTCAAAAACGCTGCACCTTGAAATTACAGTTTGGAGGCACTTTTACTTTGTCGAGCTAAGCAAGCACATCATTATGATCTTGTCGACTTCCCTTGAAAACCCCAGTGAGAGCTGCAGGTGAGCAGCACAGAAGATGATTATGGAGATCCGTCCGCAAATCTGGTTATAATCCTCTCTTATCCTCTTTTGCAGCGCCAGGTTGTAAGGTTTATTTGCTGCTAATCTGTCTCCGTTTTACCTTTCGGCAAAACCCTTTGAAAAGTTGTGACAGGGAAGGAAACAGCAAGTTGGGCCGGCCGAAGATGGAGACCCAACTTGTGCTTTCTGGGTAATGGTGTCGGCTAAATGCCTAAATGGGGCTTAAAATAAAACCAACAGTGCAGTTAGTGGAGCGTGGAGCGGCGTGTCTTGGCACTTGTCGGAGTGAGGAGCGTTTTCGGAGCGCCGCCGCCTATTTTCCGGGTTGGCCTACTGCTGCTGTATCTCCGAGGACCAGACCAGCTGCTGCTCACATTCATTTCACTTCCCATTAAAGGTGAAATAAATCAGGAGTCCCCGCGCAACCTCCTTAGAGACGCAGGAAACACACGCGCACACACACATGACTGCCCGTGCGTGTGCTTATAGGCGTGTGCGTGCAGTCTAACGTAGGTCATATGCATTGAGGATGTCAGATGGAGAGGAAATGCAGTGGATGTGTGTTCCGTGTGTGCGCCTGCCTGCCTCTGTGTGTGTGTGTGTGTGTGTGTGTGTGTGTGTGTGTGTGTGTGTGTGTGTGTGTGTGTGTGTGCGCGTGCTCCTCTGACAGCGCAGCGGTGAGAGTGAGTGGGTCTGTGTGAAGGGGGGCTATTTCTGGCGTCTCATTTTTTTTTTTTTCCCTGCTGCCGCAAAGAAATGCGATCGGCGTCCGGGAAACGAGAGCTGGCAGCAAGCAATCATCTGCCTGCCACACACACACACACACACACACACACACACACACACACACACACGCACACGCACGCACACAGCACCTCGCAGCGCCGAGCAACACGCGCCATGGCAACGGAACAGCCGCAATTAGAGGCGAAGAGCCTTTCCCCTCCATCGAGGGAGAGACGGAGAGCGAAATGAAAGGAAGAATGAAAGAGCAGGCGCGAGAGAGAGAGAAAGAGAGACAGGAAGAGGGGAGGGAGGAGGACGGGGAGGGGGTGGGTGGGTGGGGGGACGAGTGTCAGAGAAACAGCACCGCGCAGGAAGGAGAGAGGGAGAGTGGAAGAGGAAAGGAGAACGCGATAAAGAGGTGAGAATGTGCAAGCGCGAGGCGGTGAAGGGGAAGGAGGGCCGAGAGCAATGGAGGAGGAGGAGGAGGAGGAGGAGCGGGCTGAAGGAGCGATTCTGAATAGAAAAGACTTAAAAAGCAGAGGAGGCAGAGGAGAAAGAGGAGATATCCAAAAAGACAGATTGCAAGACATGAGCGAGACAAACAAAAGAAATTACGGGCGAAGAGAAACCAAGATAAGACGAGACGATGGTTAGATAGAGATGGAGGAGATGGAGAGTAGGATGGAGGCGTATGGAGGAGGGATGTTTCTCCTGTGTGAGCCGCACTAATGAAAGATGAATGAGGGAGTGGTGGGAAGGAGCGTGTGGCTGCGGGCGGTGAGTGTGTGTGTGCGTGTGTGTGTCTGTCAGGGTTTTTGTGCGTGCGGCACGGTCAGTCGAGCGAGTCCCACAGTTGGCTGACTGGTGTTAGACAACAGGGACGTTATTGTGTATACTGTATGACTCGGGAGCAAGCGGTCAACAACAACAGCAGCACGCATGAACGCAGCGCGAGGCCGACGTGTAGCTTTCAGTGGAAAAGCCTGCTGCCACCTGTAAGCGCGAAGTCAGTCATTAGCACTCGCACGGCGTCTCCGAAGCCTCGCTCACTTATTCAGACCTTCCATCTATCATGCTGTCAGTCACTGTGAGCCCGTCTCTCTCTCTCTCTCTCTCTCTCTCTCTCTCCCCTCCCTCCCCCTCTCTCCCCCCCCCCCCCCCCCCCCCCCCCACATTCCGTGCAAAACCCTTCATCGCTGCCTCTCCCTATCTCTTCCAATATCCCACCCTGCCAGTCTATACCATTCTCCAGCCATCAACCCCGCCCCCCTACCCCCGTCAGAGTTCACTTTTTTTGGTTTGTTTTTCTCTGCCTCTAATTGTTCATCCCGAGCTGTGGGAGAAGCAGAACTGGAGCAGCGCAGAGGAGAACTCCCCTTCCCGGAGTGCGGCCAGACAGAGATGTCGCCCTGACCCCGATTGCACTTCTTCCTCTCTCCGACTGACTGCCTGACTTCTTTTCTTTCTTTTTTTCCCCTTCCTCCAGACAAATCACATGCTTTCGCAGTTCCAAAACAAGGCCCTGGTGCTGCCCGCGGTGCTGTTGCCGCTGACAGCAAATCTGAACTTTTTTTCTCAGACTAAAAGGGATTTCTGCCAAAACGAGCTTAATCCCTCGACTACGGTCAGACTGTGACTTTTTTTTTTTTACTCTCTGAAACGTCTGGATGTGTCGATACATAACGAGGCCTGGACGACTTGTTGAAGGCGAGGAGATGGTGTGATTTCGGCCTTCATTTCTGGGAATAAATCCCTGCAACTGTGGTGCACTATGGGGGGGGGGGGGGGGGGGGGGGGGGGGGGGGGATTTATATACTTGAATGATAAAAAAGTATGACCACCCTGTGGCGATATTCACGTTATGATCTTAATGCCCCTGAAATTAAATTTGGGGTCCAAATAGAGAAATCAAAATTTAACACTGAAATGACAAAAGACAAACACTTCTCACAAACAGACACCAGGAAACAATAACTAGAAATTGCCACACTTCATTAAAGCCTAATTATGCTTCATGATGCTTTGGGGCGTGATCGCCTTTTATTGAATTTGAACCGAGACGAATCTGAATCCTTCAAAGCGTGATCGGATCATCTGCAGTTTTGACTCTCAACAAAGTTGTAAATAACTTGATTCTTTTTAGTTTTTTTTAAAGAACTGTAACTCAATGATAGACATTCAATCCAAAGAAGACCTGACCTGTGGACACAGTGGCTCAAACGGTTCTGTTGGTTGTTCACTGGTCTGCTGTGAATGTGCGGCAGCCTTTAGGACAGCGAAGACAAGAGGACAGGCCTCCCATTGTCCAGAGACAACATGTGATCAGCCACTTCAATGTGCGTGAAGCTGTACTGCTTGGGAACTCTCTGCAGGAATATGGATATGGACATGTGCATGATCTACTTTGATCATGAGGTCAATGAGGAGACTACCGTCACGGTTACGGTTGTGACTCCTGTTGTGCAAGAACCCACAAATGCACAGTGTGCGCGCGCACACACTTCTTGTCACCTCTGTGCGAAACAAATATTTCTGGAATCAGGCTGAAACACAAAAACAGGCAGGCATGTTGTGCAGAAGACCCCCCCCCCCCACCCCACCCCACCACACACACACACACACACACACACACACACACACACACACACACACACACAAAGAGGCACACACAGACCTTGGGGAACGAAGCGGCTAACGTTCACCGACAGAATAAAACCCAAACAAAGAGACATCCTGTTTCCTGGAACACAACACCACTCAACCCTCTGTGCAGGGAGCAGCCAGTAAACACACACACATACACACACACACACACACACACACACAGCTCATTGTCCACCGCCGTGCATGTGTTTCCTTGCGCCTGATTCATGTATCGGCGTGTGTCTGCGTGTCCAGCGATGCCACTGGCTGTGCCTTTGACTGTCGGTGCACGTGAGCTCATGCCTGTGAGTTGCTGTGGCCAGCAGTGTGAGCGCGCGTGTGTGTGTGTGCGTGAGAGAGAGAGAGAGAGAGAGAGCGCGGCAGGGAGAGCAGATGATAGAGTAGACTTTAGCGATTCCCTGGAGTGTGAGGCAGCGTTTACGGCACTCTCTGAGCAGCCAGAGTGATGAATATTTAAAGACGTGCCTGAAAGAGCAGGGGGGGAGAGAGGGGGCGTGAATGCGTGCACGCGTAGATGTGTTTGTGTTTGCGTGTGCCCGTGAATGTGTGCACGTGTGTGAGGGAGGTTATCTAGCATCTCCTTTAGCATTTGCATGTGTGCACCATATGCATATGAATGTATGTGCCTTTATATAGGTGCCTGTATGAATGTGTGCCTACATCAGAGAATATATAACTCATATGTAGGTATATATGGACTTGTAGCCTATATCATTTATTTGCCTGTATATGTGTGTTAATCTTTGCATCTCTGACTATGTGCATGTATCTTATGTGCGTTTTAATAGAAGTATTTCACGTCTGCATAGTGATTTACATGCATGCAAATGTGTATTCATGTGTCCACTACGATATTAAATTCAGAGCCTCTCTGTGTGTCCAGCCACAGCGCGGGTGCCTGCCCTGTGTGTGTTTGTGTGTGTGTTTGCACTTCACACAGCCCTGTAGGCCAGCTCTCTGTCTCACTAAATGGGGATGAATAGCAGAGCGCCGCTGCTGCTGCTCAACGGGAGACGAATGGCTACGGGGCTCTCCGTCTCCGGTTACAAAGCGATCGCTGCCTGAGACGCAACGGCACAAGTGCACGCACACATGGGCGGGCGCACGCACACGCACACGCAGACACAGTTGGCACGATCATATATCCACCCACATATTATCTAGGCCACACGGACACATGTGGCCGAACTGTCACACGGGCGATCAGGGGGTTTAGAGAGCGTGTGGCGTCGGACGCCATGGACATCTTTGATTTTGAGGGAGAGGGGGAGGTTTAAAGAAAACGTAACAATAAGCTGGTCCCACGTCCTACGTGTTTTTTTAATGGGCTAAATTCTAGTGTATGAGATTTAAATCTAATTTAGCTAATTCGGGTTTTGGTGGCGAGCCAACCCCCTGGAGACCAGTCTCATAAACCTGGAGACTCCGTTCTGCAAAGATCAGAGATCAAAGCAAGACAACGCGGTATAGAAATGACAGTTTTGCCTCCCAGTCTCAAAAACATTTCACATACCACCAAGTTATATCACACTAAACTAAACTGATTTTAGTAAACACAGGGAATTGAATGTGAGGTGATAGATGAATTTTAAAAAAAGACTAAATAAATAAATATAGATGAGAGTTGGAACCTTACATAGTGCCTTTCAGTATCCGAGGAGCTCACTGGTTCAAGTAAACTAAATACTAGTGCTGTGTATTGGCAAGCCACTCACGATACGATACGTATATATATTGCAATACAACTTGCTGTGTACCACCTGGATAGTCTAATACATACATCCCATATTGATAACTCAGTGGACAAATTGCATCAAAGTGTTTTGTATTGTCATTGTGTCACTGAACCCTTTTTAATATAATGAACTTGCCACAACTTCATTTAAAACTAAAAATACATACTGTATTATTTTCTGATTGTGTCACTGACCACTCTTAACTTACACGTAGATGCCATCAACATCATATGAAATAAAGTGTATTAAGTAAAGTTGTCAGTCACTATGGCTGGGCCCTTCCCATTTAATTCCCATTCCTCCAGGTTCAGTTTTCAGTAACTCCGCGATGTTACTGCCTGTACGACTCTCGTGCTGTGGTGTCGTGAGGTGGTGCGACGTCATCGTAACATTCGACTCAGCGGTCTAGTCGTCCACACATCGCACGCCAGGGCTACTCTCTCTCTGCAGGGGGGAGCGATGTTTTGACACGTTTCGTCACCTCTTCGTAAATCCTGGCCACTACACGACTACATCCATCATGTGTCGGCGGGAACGAGTCGGGATCACATCGGGCCGCTGTACAATATACGGCCACTTGCTTGTGAGACGCCATGTTGTGAATTTGGAGTTCCGGACATAGCGATACACTACAGTTTAAACAAA
The DNA here is from genome assembly GCF_910591455.1 of Pholis gunnellus. NCBI lineage: Eukaryota > Metazoa > Chordata > Actinopteri > Perciformes > Pholidae > Pholis > Pholis gunnellus. Next base: position 3,667,911 of record NC_136539.1, read on the forward strand.
TATCGCGATAGTAAGCTATATCGATATTTTTGCCCAGCCCTACGAAACACACCATATGATACGTTAGGGTATACAGTACAAACCACACAACAGCCTACACACGCACACACCGAGGCACTAACACACATCTATGCACGCTGAATGCGAGATATTCCGAGAGGCGAGGAACGGAAGGAAGGGAGTGTAGAAAGGCAAGAGAAAGCCGGAGAGAGAGAGAGAGAGAAAGGGAGAGAGAGAGGGAGAGAGAGAGAGAGAGAGGGAGAGAGAGCATCCTGGGATGCAGAATGCCGAATACAGTGAGATAAGAGTTAATGTATCCCCCCCACCCCCCCTTCATCCCTCCCGTTTGGCTCTCTCTTTCTTCCTCCCTCCATCCGAGCATCCCTCCCTCCGCCTCCCCATCCCCCGCCTCCTCCCCGTTTGCTTTGAGGGATGAATAATAACTGCTGCTCTGAGATTTCCTCCCTCGTTTTTCAAAGCGCCGAGCGGAGATGGGGAAGGTCTGCCTGGCCCGGGTTGCGCGTGCGGGCGCACACAAAAAAGCACACAGACGCACACACAGACGCGCGCACACACTGTCTTGTTCTCGCTGCTCGCCTGGAGCGGGGAAATCAGATCTCCTCCAGAGAAAGGCGGCGGGGGTGGGGGTGGGGGTGGGGGGGCTTAGGCGCTGTAGGGAGCCCTTACAAAAATCCCCTGCAAGCACGTATAGGCCTATACACATCACAAAACCCACACACGGCATCGAGGGGGGGAAACCAGGAATAACTGGGAGGATGCGAGCTGCCTCCCTGGAGCGACAGGGTGAACCCAAGGTTATAGACGCACCGGCCGGTTCGAGCCCTCGCCGCCGGGGCCAATCTGTCCCTGCTGAAGCACCCGCTCTGCAGGGCACGTAACCCTGATTGCTCAAAGACAACTAGCTCTCCTGTCCATGTGCCTGGCTTTAGTGCTTCGAGAGAAAAAGCCTTCAAGAAGAGGGGAGGAAAAAAAAGACACTAAATGGGGATGCCGGTTTCTCCCCGCTTGGTGTCAAATGGTGGGGTGGGGATGGTGGGTGAGGATGGTGGGGGGGGGGGGGGGGGCAAACGTCCTCCTAAAAGATAAGCAGGGCTGTCCAGGAGGAGCACTAGCAACGTCAAGCCGTGACGCGCCCCCAGCGATCGGCGGCTCGGTTCCGGGGAGAGGGCTTATTTATGCAAACAGGCGTACGGGCGCGCACAGTAGGAATTCTCGACAAGCCTTGTAAACAAACACACACCCACACCATAAAGCACACAGGGGAGGCGATGTGAGAAGCAGACTGTGAAAACTGTAGTCGTGCCCGGGCAACGCTTCCACACACATAGAACGAGCTGAGAGAGAGAGAGAGAGAGACTGAAGTGGCAGCGAAAAGAAGGACAAAGAGAGAGGAGGAGAAGGAGGAGGGATAAGTGTGAAGGTGTGAGTGTCTGGTGCTACTTTTTTTGTGGCCAAGAGAGGGCAAGTGAATGAGAGAGAGAGAGAGAGAGGGAAAGAGAGAGAGAGACGTGCGCACGGTAAAGTGATGTATAATGACTCGTCCATGCTTGTGTGTGTGTGTTTGTGCGAGCGTGAGCGAGCGAGCAAAGAAAAAGTAAGGAGCGCTTTCCCATTTCAATTCGCAACAGCTGGTGTCGAATTAACACATTTACCAGTGTGCATTTGGAACAGATTAAAATTGCGCGTGGCGTGTGACTGTCGGTGCGCGTGTGGCCGTGCGTGTTTTTGCGTGTGCGGTGGCAGATGAGGGCCAAAAAAACAACAGTGTGTTTGCGTGTGGGAGCGTCTGTGCATTAACGCAATGGATCAGGGCATGGGAGAAATGGCAGAGAGGAAGAGAGAGAGAGAGAGAGAGAGCAGCGGGGAGAGATGTAGAGTGAGCGAGCAAAGGGGGAGAGAGAGAGAGCTCTAACCGACGGCTTTAGCTGCTGCCCTGGGCCGTCTCTCTAAGCCCTGTTTAGGAGGCTTTGGAGCTCAGATAGAAATAATCCCCCACTCAGACACACACACACACACACAAACACTACGAGTGCACACGCAAAACAAAAACGCACGCACGCACGCACACACACACACACACACACGCACACACACACGCACGCACACACACAGGAATGCTCACTAACACACAGTCAAGTCGTGGCGGACAAACAAGTGCGTGCAGACGCGGCAACAAGCAGCGACTGCACATTCGCCTTGACACGAAACCACCCACCCACACACACACACACACACACACACACACACACACACACACACACACACACACACACACACACACACACACACACACACACACACACACCGAGGCTGTCTGCCGTGCGCTGCTTCCGCACGGCAGAGCACAGCGACATCAGCACGGCACCGTGACAAACACTTTACACACTCCAGCACTCAGCGGAGGGGAGGGAAGGAAGGAGGGGGAGATGGAGAAAGAGGGGAGGAGGAGGAGGCGGAGGAGGATATCAGCCAGGGGGAGGGAGGTGAGTGAGTAGGGGAAGGGGAGGGAGGGAGGGAGGGAGGGGAGGCTAACAAATTAATAGGAGCCGGAGATACACACAGCCAGCGCTGCTGAGCGGGGGGAGGAGGGGGAGGTGGTGGAGGACGACGACGCGAGAGCAATTCATTCCCGTTTTCTCCTCGTTCGCTCTCTGGAGAAAGGCAGAGCGGAGCGGAGCTGAGTGAGCGAGAGCGTGTTTGCTCAAGAGAAGGGGAGAGAGAGAGAGAGAGAGAGAGAGACGGGGCTTTGTGTGGCAGAGAAGAGGAAAAGTGGAGGGGGAGGCGGTGGTGGGGAGGCCATATAAAAACACAGGAGGAGAAAGACGGAGCGAGGACGTGTGGAAATAAAAAGGGGGGCTATGACGAAGACATTTGGAGCGTAGAAAGAGGGAAGAGCGGAAGAGAAAGTGACATTAAGGGAGGGAAAGCGGTAGGGAGGAGATGGAGGGAGGTTTTGGGGTTTGCACAGGATGCAGTTTGTCATCTTCATCAGCCGACAGTTGGGGCGCACAGGGAGGGAGTATGGAAGGGGACCCGGGATGGATGGAGAGGTGAAGGGGGAGGATAGGGTGAGAAGGCGAGGTGAGGGGGTGGGTCGGAGGGGGAGGGCGGTGTTTAAGCAGAGCCTTTGAGAGACGTTGACCCTGTAATTGACCTGTGTCTCCGCCTACATCGCCGTGGCGACAAGCAGAGCCGCTGCGGCTAATCACTTAGTAACCCTGACCTGTCAATCACACCGGGTTCCGCTGCAGGGAGGGGGAGGGAGGCAGGGAGCGGTAGCAAATGAAAGAAAAAAAGAGCGACAGAGAGAGAGAGAGACAGAGAGGGGGGGGGGTGGAAGGGAGTGAAGGAGTAATAACAGCACCGGGGTTATCATTTACTGGACCACCCGCCTCCTCCCACCGAACCATCAGCCAACGAAGCCTTGGTTTTAAAAGGAGCCAATAAAATGCCCTGTGCTCCTCTCTCTCTCACACTCACGCACGCACGCACGCACGCGCACGCACGCACACACACACACACACACACACACACACACACACACACACACACACACACACACACACACACACACACACACACACACACACACACACACACACTTCGTGCTGCTGTACAGAGAAAGCGAAGCTCTGAGAGTTCAGATAAGAGGGAGCAGGGGAGGGAGGGCGAGAGAGAGCGGGAGGGGGGTGACGGGTTGAGAGGAGATAAGATAGCAGTGTGAAGCCGACACGCAGTAAAACAAGGGAGTGCAGAGTTTATGTGCAGTACAGGTGTATGTGTGTGTGCACGTTACCTGTTGATGAGGGGAAAGATGGACACCAGCAGGTAAACGGAAGGATACCACTTCAACGGCTTGATCTCCTCCGCCAAGGAGAGCTGGAGGAGAGAAAAAAGTGAATACTGACCCAGAGAAACTGAACGCTCACACGAACAGTGTCGTGTCACACACACACACACACACACACACACACACACACACACACACACACACACACACACTTTGTCTTAACTGGGAGATCAGCGCACTGAGGCAAACAACAAAGGCCAATTAAACCCTAATAAAATATTAACCTGCTGATAATGCGCAATATCCACACACATTTATGAGAAGAAACGGTGTGTGTGTGTGTGTGTGTGTGGGGGGGGGGGGGGTTCCAATTAAACTGGAAGCCAATACTTGTAGCCGTAATGCGAACGGGGATGAATTCAATATACTCGTGGACGAGCGAGACAGGCGGGCGGGAAGACGGAGAGATGCAGCAGCGGCTAAAAGTCGAGGAGAGAGGGGGGGGGCTTTTACAAGCAGTTATCTAATTCCCCGCAGAGGACTCTTGCGCCCGGAAGAAGGCTGAGAAGCGCGGCCCCTGGATCGATTTTCTGCGCTGTCCCTCCCCCCACCCCCTCCTCGCCCTCCTCCTCCTCCCCCCCTTAAGCTAGGACGCGGTAGCAGCGGAGCGTCTTCCCTCTCTTCTCTCTCTCACACACACACACACACACACACACACACACACACACACACACACACACACACACACACACACACACACACACACACACACACACACACAACAC